>NC_134837.1:85007384-85057704 GCF_004210375.1 Tachypleus tridentatus | reverse complement strand
GTATTGTGATCAATTTTTCAACGAGAAAACACAATTTAGGATTTTCATGAGCTGTTGGTGTTTTGAATTAAGCACAAAGTGCTATCTATGCTCTACCTACCATAGGTATCGAAACTCGCTTTTTTAGCGTTGAAAGTCTGCAGATCTACTGCTGTGCTTGCTGGGGGGGCTTTTCATGAGCTATTCATGTGCATGTGAACTGACTTACAAATTCTCAATTTTTCTGGAGCTAGAATTGGCCATGATAAGGTTGCGTTGCGTTGCGGAAAGATATTGAATTCGACTGCGGATATTTAAGTATATCAATTTATACAATTTATTAGGTACTGTGAACAGTAATGGAAACGTTATTTTTAATTAGCACAATGAGAGTTTCCATTAAAACTAAGAAAGTATATAGTTTTATCTATCTTGTCAATTGCATAGAATGATTCCATTGATTTACCTTTTAATTGTAGTGTCAGTTTCATAAAATTATTCCGTTCACACCTTCTCTAATTCTGTCAAATGGACTACAACATCCAAAATAATTAATTGTTTTGTTTTCTCACGACTATCTTTATACGAAATTCGACAGACAAACCTAAATAACCGTTGGGCACAAAATAACTAGCTAGTGTATGAACTGATCAAATTTAACCAAAGCATTTAATAAACTTTAAACTAATGTTATATTATATTAATTATTTTCATATACATAGAACATGTTAGTGTCACTATTACTGGAATTTTGACATTCTGCTGTTATGCGTGAGTTCTTATACTTAAGCTGTATTACAGGTTTTGTTATCAATTCTGAACAATATCAATAAACAGTTTCATTAACATGCTAAGACTTTCTTTTAAATAACCTTTAAAATACTAGCGCTACATTTGTTTTGTCAGAAGATAATGTAATTTTTTATAGAGTTTTTTTGCAATCTAATCACAAAGCTATTCAATGGGCTATCTGTGCTTTGCCCACCACAGGTAACTTTTTTAAGGAGAAAAGCTTTATTGAGTATTTAGGAGATACATTTTCCAGATCATTAAAGATATGAAATAATAAAAACTGATATTGGACAAGGAACACACTATTCAAATGTTGTATTTTTTAATGAAACAGACTGCATATTTAATGCAAGTAACTAAGGTACGGAAATGAGTTCATATTTGGAATATTTATGCAAATATTATTTTCTGTTAAGAGAGACTACCTAGTTCTTATAAAACACATCAGAGGATAAAGAGGGAAGTTTTAATGTTTTGACTAGTATTACTAAAAAATATCTTTCAGTTTTTGTAACTAAAATATATTTTTAGATTATGTAATTTAGTTATATTTTTACTTTAAGTAAAACTACGATATGATTACTTATTTGTTTAAAATGAAAGAAAACATATTTTAATTGTTTTTATGTAGGTTTGATTCGGAAATGTTTAATTTATATTATTAAACAGTAGACTTTATTCCGAAATATGTTTAATTTGTATGATTGAACAGTAGGCTTGATTCGGAAATGTGTTTAATTTGTATGATTGAACACTAGGCTTGATTCGAAAATGTGTATAATTTGTATGATTGAACAGTAGGTTTGATTCGGAAATATGTTTAATTTATATGATTGAACAGTAGGCTTGATTCGGAAATATGTTTAATTTGTATGATTGAACAGTAGGCTTGATTCGAAAATGTGTTTAATTTGTATGATTGAACAGTAGGCTTGATTCGAAAATGTGTTTAATTTGTATGACTGAACAGTAGGTTTGATTCGGAAGTATGTTTAATTTATATGATTGAAAAGTAGACTTGATTCGAAAGTTGTTCAATCATATAAGTTAAACATATTCCAATCAAACCTACTGTTCAATCATATAAATTAAAATATTTCTGAACCAAACCTACTGTTCAATCATATAAATTAAACATATGAAATATTTTATCTTGGTATTACTTCTGAACAAAGCAGTTGTAATTCATGATCTTTGTGTTATATAATGTTATAACACAAGTAATATAATTCTGATTTACTTGTGAAGACAAGAACTATCTTAGTTTTTCTTATTCATAGTATGTTCAACTTGAATCTAGACGCATGTTGAAAGTTAAGAACAATAAAGTTTGAAAGTTTTAATATTAGAAGTTTTGTTCTCTGTTTGTAGAGTAATTGATTGAAAGTACGGTTTTGACAGGTTTTATTGTTTTACAGTTGTTAATAGTATTTTCACTCGTTGGACCTGGATCTCATCTTCACGATAACTAGAAAACGGTGTATTTGTGAGATGGCTGAACTTACTCACCACTGAATTTCGAAGTGTCCGGAATGGCCAGGAGTCTGGTTAAGGTAGACAGACGTGTGTGCATTGTCATGTAGGAAGCTATATAGATTACACATTCCCTAATGTTCAGAATAAACGTGTTCTTGGGTCACAATGGGGAGTGCATTCGCCACTAAAGTGGCAAATTCCAGTACGTGGACTATGTCCATATTCAGACGGCCTTTTCTAAGAAAAGATCGGATTGTGGCCAGTGTGGTAGTGACAGCTGAACTTTTAACCTTTCATAGGTTGAGGTAACTTGAAGTTTTTAAAACTTGACGTTTCATAGTAGCTATGCCTTGTGCAGTGCTCACAATGTATTACATTCACGAACTGACTGCTCGAACGATACCTGTCGTACGTTGGAAGTAACTTCACAAAATTATCTACCTACTAGTTCCTGACGAGGAGTTACCGTGATTGTGATGAACCAATGTCCGACGAGATTCAGGGAAGAAACACAATCAGCCCATTTCTACTGCACGAGCAATGATACGTACATAGCAAATATCCTTCAATTTGTTACTTTGTGTTTTCGACTTAAGAGTTTTGGTATTTGATTTTCGCCTTATACATTGTAATATGTTTAACCTTCACACATTGAACAAATGCCAGTCTTATCCTTAATTATGTTTGTTTCCAAATCGAAGACACTTTTTCATTTTTAATGTATTTAATTTAGTATTTATGTTTTGTTTGTTGTTATAATTACTATTTATAATTTATGGGTATCTCTCCGTTTTTCTTATTTCTTTACGATTTTATGTTGCGTTTTATTTCAAATTGTATTTGAGGGTGGTTTGGTTTTGTATTGTATTTTCCTGATTGGTTGCTGGAATGTATACTTTTAATCTTTGGTGTTTTCTATTATGAGTTATGACGTTTGTTACACGAAGGAAATGATTACAGCATTTTGTGACTTGCATTTGATTCTCTAATATCACCGTTAATTGTTTTTTTGTTTGTTTTTGAATTTCACACAAAGTTACTCGAGGGTTATCTGTGCTGGCCGTCCCTAATTTAGCAGTGTAAGACTAGAGGGAAGGCAGCTAGTCATCACCACCCACCGCCTACTCTTGGGCTACTCTTTTACCAACGAATAGTGGGATTGATCGTCACATTATAACGCCCCCACGGCTGAAAGGGCGAGCATGTTTAGCGCGACGGGGTTGCGAACCCGCGACCCTCAGATTACGAGTCGCACGCCTTAACACGCTTGGCCATGCCGGGCAATCACCGTTAATATTTAAAGTTCCAGTCAAGGATGTCATAGTTTAGTTTACATTTCTAGTCGGATATTGTAAAGTAATTTTTCTACATTTCTTTGCAGTTCTAGCATGTAATTAATAGTGTACTTGCCAAATGAATGTTGAAAGGTTCTTTTTTACTAGGAAAAGTTGCATAGAAAATTATATGTTCCAACCTTTGTCTGAGACCCGTGTGAAGGACTGCGTCTATCAAAACGTACGATTGTGCAATCTGATAGGAATCAGGGGTTTTCATCCTTATAAATATTGTCAGGAATATATCGTATGCAGCATTTGATTCCAGTATTCCGCATTTTAACATGTTTTAAAATCTAAATTTCAGAAGTAAACTACAATTTATGTTTTTATGTGTGTTTGTGACGGATGTGCCAAAAACACATCTCCAGCTCCAACAACCACTTAGAGGACAATAGAAACAAAAGCTGACCAGTAAGTGGAATATATTAGGCTACATAGTATTCAATGAGAATAAAGGTTTAGTTTATTTGTTCATTTGTGTTCCTCTCTTTTGCTGTGCAATTGGTTTATTATTCTCTTAGTCCTTCTGATTTTGTGTTTCGTGGATAATTTTTAACTCTTTCTGCTGGACATTAGTGAACAAGAACACCGACGTTAGAGGTTATGCTCTCAAAGAAAGAAAAATGTTACAGAAATTTCGTTGGTAAAAGCGTAGCCCAAGAGTTGGCGGTGGGTGATGATGACGAGTTGTCTTCCCTCTTTGACGAGTTGTCTTCCCTCTAGTCTTACACTACTAAATTAGGGACGGCTAACGCAAGGAACATAGCAGAGAGACCGTCATGACTTTGTTCTAAAGTGAACAAAGAAGTAAAAAAAAGGTGGTGATAAATATTACATTATTAATTATACATATATATATTATATAATTCATATTTATGTATTTATACCCTTCATTTCAAGGTTAGCTTGCACCATTTGGTATTGTTACCACAGAACAATGATAGGTTTTAGCAGTAACGTAAAAAAAAAGGCCTAGTTTTAATACATTGCATATTTACGTGACTACAAAACTGCTAAATAAAACAACAAGTCTTTATTACATGATTTGATAAACCAAACATATTAGGACTGTTTACTGTTCGTGATGAAAACATTTCGTCGGTACAACCGCTAAATAATGTTTTTATACATGTGAAATGTGTAACTTCTGTGTTCTCCCATTGGCGTGTTTCTCACACTGGTACGTGCAACTGAGCCGGTATAAATTTCTTTTAAGTAACAACACGATAGGTTTGTGTTATGGAGGCTACTCACTGAAGGCCACATTGACGGTATATCAGATGGTCACTGAAAAAAAATGAAAAGGTCACGAACGGAGTTCATGCTACGTGATCACTTTGTTCTGTGTAGGGTCTCAATTCTCCCAGAAAGACCGTGTAATGCGTCACCTCAGATGAGGAAAGGCTATACTTGTTTAAATGTATCTGATACAAACATCAGACCACATACTGCTGAACGTATAAACAGCCACCTATCGTGAGTTCATCAAGTTCAGCTAGTGTAGAAGGGCGAATGTGTATGTGTGATAGGATTTGCCGCAAACAAAAAGTGGACTTTACTACCAATGCAAGCAAAAGTTGTTTCTCACAGACTTTCGCACTTGCTGGAATTAAGATTTTGAAAAATCTTAAAGTACCAGCTTTACCAATGGTTAACATTCTCGTCTGATGAAAAGAAATATTAAAAGGCGTACCATAAACACATATGATACTGAAAAACAACATAACAAGAAAAACGTTAAAGTCAAGCTACTAATGTGATAAGTACTAGCTAGATTTAAAAAACAACAACTCTAACCAACAGCAGAGAAGCATTGTTGGTGACCGAGCCCCCCGCTCCACAGTGGCACTGTGGTGGTTCTGGTTTCGATACCCGTGGTGAACAGAATACAGATAACCCTTTGAGCAGCTTTTTGCATAATAATAAACAACAACAGCTAACCGAGGCGATATATATAATTTTTCTAAACATTTTATACCTTTTACAAATTTAACGATTAGTTCGTGTCATTACAGATTTTGTTGAAGGTAAGCTTCAATCATAATTAAATATTAATACTTTATTTTAATTACTAGCTTTCTATGGAACGTTAGTTAATTACTAGCTTTATTATTTGAAACCTTAGTTAAACACTAGCTCTATATAAAATCACAGTTAATTACTAACCTTATATAAAATCACAGTTACTAATTAGATATACAATTGTAGTTACTCACTAACTTGATCGTAACTTTGTTATGCGAAGATTTCGCTGATTCTAATTGGCAAGACTTGGCGATCGACATTGCAGAACAAACAGGGTTTAACACGAAGTCATAGTTTTCAGAACCGCTAGATGGCTTCAAACTGTAGTGAGAGCAGTTTTTCAAACACTTTAGAGTAAAATACCACTCCAGACTTAATATAGAAAACTAGAATGTGATAGACCACAGAACAAATATATTATTAAATGTTCTCTGTTGTTTCTGATTAACAAGTGTCATTTCAAAGTTAGCTTGCACCATTCGGCATTGTTCCCACAGAACAAAGCTATTATTGAATCTTTAATGTTGATTCTGATTGATACATGTCATTTCAAGGTTAGCTTGCACCATTCACCATTGTTACCACAAAATAAAGATATTATTATATTAAATATTTTCTGCTGTTTCTGATTAATAAGAGTCATGTTAAACTTTAAATTTTCATAAACATTATTTAAAACAAGGAATATAATATACTAAAATATACATATTAATTAATATTCTCTATTAATTACGAGGAAAATCCACAAGTAATTAATAATCCTGACTGGGAAAAGGTTTTTAGCATAGCTTTCCTAGAAGCACGTTTATAGCTAGTCTAATTTTTCGAACTCCTTTCAGTTCGATATGTATTTCAGAATTTTACTATCCCTTGTATTAATTGTTATGGGCCCGGCATGGCCAGGTGGGTTAAGGCGTGCGACTCGTAACCTGAATTCGCGGGGTTCGAATCCCCGTCGCACTAAACACTCTCGCCCATTCAGCCGTGGGGGAGTTATAACGTGACGGCCAATCCCACTATACGTTGGTAAAAGAGTAGCCCAAGAGTTGGCGGTGGGTGGTGATAACTAGCTGCCTTCCCTCTGGTCTTACACTGCTAAATTAGGGACGGCTAGTGCAGATAGCCCTCCAGTAGCTTTGCGCGAAATCCAAAAACAAAACAAACAATTAATTGTTATTGTAATGTGTTTGACTAACGCTCAGTTTTGGAGTTCGGAATTACTGGACAGGCAGAGAAGTCAGTACAAAAGCATTCAAGCTATTCTTTAGAAACTTTTAAAATAATTTACAGTTGTTGAATATACAGTTTGTAGAAACTGGTGGATATATAATCTAAGTTACCATATATAATTCTTGCCCTCTGTCTTTCACTCTAAGAACCTCCCGCCCATAAAACTAAGTAGCTAAATGCTATATTACACTTACCCACAGGCTCAGCATTCATGAGGTGAGTATGTTTGTTTTTGAATTTCGCGCAAAGCTACACGAGGGTTATTTGCGTTACCATTCCCTAATTTAGCAGTGTAAGACTAGAGGGAAGGCAGCTAGTCATTACCACCAACCGTCAACTCTTGGGCTACTCTTTTACAAACGAATAGTGGGATTGATCGTCACGTTATAACACCCTTACGACTGAAAGAGCGAGCATGTGTGGTGTGACGGGGATTCAAACCTGCGACCCTTGAATTACGAGTCGAGTGCCTTAACCACATGGCCATATCGGGCCTAACCGTCCCTAATTTAGTAGCGTAAGATTAGAGGGAAGGCGCCGCTAGTCAACAACACCCATCGCCAACTCTTGGATTATTGTTTTATCAATAAATAATAGGATTGAGCAGAACTTTATAACGCCCAAACGGCGGATTATGGGTCTAGCGCCATAGCCAGCTGGCCATGCTAGGCTTAATAATGTGGAACAGATCCGGTAAAAAAATAATACAAATCTTTGCGGTTTGTGTGTGATCAGGACAACTATAACTTTTGCATGCATCTATCATGTCTTGAATCACATACTTCATGAGTATTAATAATGTCTAGTTTGATTCGAAACGTTATGTTTGCCTGTGGGTTTTAAATGTTTGGTAATTGTTGTAGCTTTCAGTTTAACTATAATTTTTAAATTCATTTCTTAATTCATGTTTTGCAGATCAGTTTGAAATACATCGATTTTACTATATCTATCATCAAAGGTTTTTCTAACCTAAAAATATACTTGTTTATTTGTAGTTAAGCCCAAAACCACACAATGGGCTCTTCGTGCTCTGCCCAAAACAAGTATCGTTACCAGGATATTAGCTCTATAAACTGTCATACTTACCGCTGAGCCACTGAGTGGTCCTAACCAAAAGAAAAACTTCTTCAATCTGATATCCGTTTAAAGGCGATGTATCAAATATATTAGAAATTATCCAGCATTCATTTTTATTACAGAAACTAATTACTAATTTGGTGAACTAATTCAGTACAAACGTAAAATTGGATGTTCTGATTAATAAAACAAAACTTCTAACTTTCGCACAATATATTCATAATATAGAGTATTATCACAGTATTCAATATTACCTCACTCTAGTCGAGCGTAGCCTACTGGTTAGCTTGCAGGATCACACGTCGAAAGGTCCAAGATTAGTGTCGCGATATGCGGGAAAGGTATAATTGATTAGTTACTCTCTCTGTGACCAAGCTATGCCTGATATATAGGGGTATCTGACATGGACACTAATGTTACGTGTCCTACAGGTTATGACTCAAGTTCAGCAGTGACAATTAACAACAGGTTGTGTATCTGATTATCCTGCTATGGTAGCGTACAACCATGAAATAGTAATTCTTTATTGTTACCTTGTTTAAATTATCATGACTCTAAAGTTGGCGAAACGTAATTTCTTTTCAGAATAACTATTATAATGATAAACGACAGATAGATTGATGATAAAAGGTTTAAGAAATCGGATTTAACTGGTCCATTAGGGGTCTTCCTTGAAATAGAGATATAATAATTGTATTGAGGACATAACTCCATTCTTATGATGTCAAGTAATGTGTTTAGTCTCAATACGACAGCTAACGTTATTATTAAAAACCTGGACTGAAAGAATAAAGAGTCACAATGAACAAAATTAATTTTTATTAAATGTTTAACCTTAACGTGCATAAACATTATTTTAATAGTTCTAAATAATATTCCATAAATTCTATGTTCTCAATTGTCATGAAGAATTGATTCATTTTACATACTGAGTAATACATAATAAACTTATTATTTTACATACTGAGTAATACATAATAAACTTATTATTTTACATACTGAGTAATACATTATAAACTTATTATTTTAAGTTCTACTGAATAATCTGTTTATTATCTACTTATTAGAGACAAAACAACAACTAAGACTAATTCTACGATGTCAAAAGCCTATCAAACATTACGAATGTTCTTCATAAAATTTCCCTTACCTAAGTTTTCAAATTAGAATTATATGAAAATAACATTTCCATTTATGCCAAACGTGGAGGTAAGGGACGGTGTAAGACATGCTTACTTGAACACTTGCTTCATTATCTTCTGATTGTCACAGCATGTCATGACCTGTTCCATCCATTACGTTGGTCATGCTACGTGTTTTGAAACCTTTAAGGAGTTTTGGTAGTAGTGTTTTGTAAACCACTCCAAAAAGTTGAATTTGTATGAATATCACGTACAATCAATTTTTTGAGAGATATTTGGAGAAAATAAAATAAGAATTATATTTGAACAAATATGATGACGTTTTCATGGACCGTTATCAACAACAGAGTCTTGTTAATATCATCAGTCACCTAAGGTTTAACTTTGTCTGCTGTAAAGTCAAATTACAAGTACTACTAGATACAGTGTTGACAGTAAACCAGTCGGAAAAAAGCTTGTTAAAATTAATAACTTTCTATATGGATACGATTCTATTATCTACTTACAGTTGCAACTTAATATAAGTCAGTAAAAGTATTAGGTAAACCCTTTATTCTAAATTAGCTCAAGGACTGGTTAAACATCAAAGTTCATATACTCTACGAGGAACAGAATTAACTAATCAACTATTTTAACGTCATTTCAAAGAATAAGACATTTACTTCTTTACTACATATAATGAAACAAAAGTATCTATAATTAAATGTTTAATCGAACTCTGAAAACTAAAACGTGGTGCTATTTTAATCACCATAGAACTCACGTGTACTTCAGAGTGTTGAAAAATAGTTCATATCATCACGATATTAAAATGAGATTAATAACCTTGGAGAAAATTAGATAGAACAGTTTATGAATGTGAATTATAATGTATTATCAAGTCTCCCAATGATGTGTATGCTGTGAAAGAATTAGGAAATTAGGCAAGGATATAAACAATCAGTACTTTGTTAATTGGAAAATTAGCCAGATAAGTTTAACAGCCGGGTCTCTCAAGTCAAGATGATCTGAATAAACTGCCATCATAAAATGTATAATTCTGTATGGATAAGTTGTATGTGATCTTTACCAAGCAATAGTTTTGTGTACTACTTTCCCAGAAGTTCTCTGACGAATTATATCACACATCTGAGATTTGGTAACCTTGAAGGTTCGTGGGAAGTGACCTTGGCTGATCTACAATATCTGCATAGTTGGGATAATGTACTCGGTAGTACAGGATGGATCAACTTCTTTCTTGCCTCTGAAGATCGTAATAACATCATTTATATCAGACCAAGTCACTACAAACAGCCTGAATATTTAATTACAATCCTATACCAAATAGTAGAATGATTTCATAAAGTTAATAAAAGTTCTATATTTAGCTACAATTTATTCACATGAAAAATAAGTGTGCATTCCCTGTATTATTTGATCCTGTGTTACTCGCATTATTCAATTTTGAGATTAATTGTCTGATATCGGAGTCCATATAGTTCCATATGCTGTTAATATGCTTGGAGGATTTTATTCACTATATCTTTACTCAGATATTATGGAAAATATTATTGTCTGTGGTGGACATGTTCCACTGTCAAGGATTGCAGTCGGTACTAATACTGGTACGGATCGTCAGTACCGATGATAATGGTTTATAATATATAATATATTCAGAATAATATCTATTATAACATGCCTTATGTTCGGAGTTTTAACTGAACGCCTTTTCTGGTAATTCAGCTTTTGTTTTTTCACAGAATTCCTTGTTCCACCCCTATAAAGTACAAAATGTAAAGCAGAATATTCTTTATAATTTTGTCATCGATATTCTGAAGATATATTTTTATATTATTCAATCATATGAGGTTAAAGAGTAATTAATGAAAATTCAGAAACTACTTTCGATGCTTACGTCTGCCATGCTGTAATTTACAATTTACAATTTGGTAATGCATTTTTGTGAGGCCGATTCCCATTCAATTTATGACCAATAGAAAGTCTAGATTTCAACGGACTATTTGTTTGTTTTGAATTTCGCGCAAAGCTACACGAAGGCTATCTGCACTAGCTGTCCCTAATTTAGCAGTGTAAGGCTAGAGAGAAGATAGTTAGTTACCATCATCCACCGTCAACTCTTGGGTTACTCTTTTACCAACAAATAGTGGGATTGACCGTCACATTATAAAGCCTCAAAGACTGAAAGGGCGAGCATGTTTGTTGTGATGGAGACTCGAACCTGCGACCCTCGGATTACGAGCCGAGTGCCTTAACCACCTGGCCATGCCGGGCCACGGACTCATTGCCATAGTCATTATACCATGTGGGCTTACAGATAATTTATAATTTGGTTTGATGTGAAAAAAATTTTCCCACGAGAACACTAGGAAGAATAATTGAATTTCTAACTGCTCAAATCACATGATTGGAGATGTTCGAAAACTGGCACTGATATAAGCGGTACCCCGTTAGTACCAGTACTAGCAAGCTGGTACTGCTGGTACTATTTCAAATCCTGGCCTTTGTTTACATTTTCCTATTAAATGCTGAAAAAGTGTTTTTTTTTTAAATTTTCCCTTTTCTTATTTTCACCTTTCGAAGCTCTACTCAAATAAATGGTTGAGTCTAACAACGCAAAATACATATTTTTTCTTTATGTTCATGGGCCTTAAGATTTTGGCCAGCAGTGTATCTAAAGGACTGTTTTTATTCAGAGCAGTCCTCAGATATTTTGTTTGTTTTTTGAATTTCGCGCAAAGCTACACGAGAGCTATCTGCGCTAGCCGTCCCTAATTTAGCAATGTAAGACTAGAGGGAAATTAGTCATCACCACCCACCGCCAACTCTTGGGCTACTCGTTTATTAAGGAATAGTGGGATTAACCTTGACATTATAACGCCCACACGGCTGAAAGGGCGAGCATGTTTGGTGTGACGGGGATTTGAATCCGTGATCCTTAGATTACGAGCCTTCAGATATAACAAGCTATAACATTAAATTCATATGAACAGCTTGATAGGATCATCGAGTTCACAATTCTCATTTCTAAGTGTTTCTAAGACAAATAGTATATGTCCAGTATAAACTACAAATAACAATTTTGTAACATTATCATTAATGCAATTAGATGTACTTTTTATTCAGTTTGTTTTAATTAATGTAAGTATTAATCGATAAAACCAATGTGTTCTGATAACCAATACCATCAATATTTTAAAAAACGTTATAGGACTTTAAATATGAAATGACTAACATTCTTTTGGGATGTAAATACAAATAACTACATTTCTTGACTGGCCGTATACAACCAAATAATACGTTTACGATGACCCAGACCAAAGTCCTCGCAGGATTTTAGATTTGTAACCCTAGTCACTGACGATGTCAATTGTTTATGTTCCTGCCATTACACCTTCTTTAGTAGGACATAATGTGTCATTTCCATAGTTTCTATATTGACAAATGTGTACCTCTACTTCATCATTAAAGAGAACAGTTGGAATATGTGCACGAGAATATTCTGATGGTTCATCTCTTCAAAAGAGAGATGATGTTGTTGCACCATTTGTAAGGAAGTTTACTAGATGCCTATTACAAAAGTAATAATGAAGTTGAAACATGTATTAGCCATAATTAATATCGTTATTTGTCGACAATAAGAATGTAATATGTACAAAACATCAGAAATAACAGTGAAGAAAGAAGATATTTTTAACAAATGTTAATCTTAACTTTGTGTTTCCCATAATGTAAGAGATACACAAAGTTAACTCTCTCTTGTACTGGTCGTAGATAGAATGAATGAAACTCCTGTACGAGTATTTCTATACTTCTCTCACGTGGAGTTGACAAAAGCACGTCCTGTATTTATTCTGTCATAACATAAATATTTGTTGTTCCTTCAAACTATAATTGTGTTATAGCCACGCTGGTTTTAAACTAAAATTACCTCCAATTATTTTTGATAACTAGTGTCAAGTAACGAGAAACTGTCATTATATACTGTAATTAGATGATCAATTCAGGCAACATATAATTATTGGAAATAAGTATGGTTTAAAATACCAATTATGGCACTCTGGTAACAGAAATAACGTCACTGTTCGAGAGCATAAAAGGCAGAACAGTTAATTAACAATAACAGTCAACTGTAGTACAATAAAAGGTTAAATAAATAACAGATAACTGCTATTGTTAATTAATAGTTCCGCCTTTTATGCTCTTGAGTAGTGACGTCACTTCCGTTACCAGAGTGCCATAATAACTACGAGTTTAAATGGAAATGAATATATATACACCTTCATGTGCTACTTTTTCCAATTATCCAACCTTATGCTATTAAAATTTCCCTAAAAGTTTGGGGTTTTATGAAACATAATAGAAAGTTGCGAAAGTGTCACAGAAAAGTAAAGAAATATGTTGTACATGCAGAAAGTTCAGAGGTTTATCACCGAAAGTCCACATCTTTACCTAACCGTAACATAATTGATTGGTAGTTGTGACTTTAATCAGAGGTCTCAGATGGTTCATACTCGGTACTATAAAAAGCACATTTGTAGGAAAATCATTATTAGCACCACAGAAATCTGTTTATTCTTTTCTGCCAATAATCAATATTTTAAAGGCTTTCAGTTTACCGCCATCTAGTGAGAAAGATATAAAACTAAAATAACTGTCTTTGATTTTTTTTTTTTTTTTTAAATTCAGTAACCAGTTGTCTAAAGTCCTTCATTGTAGGGGAAGTAGTTTCTAGGCACAACCAGATGAATGTACGTGATCACAGGCTGACGTTAAGAAAGATAACGTATTTCATTATCACATACGGTCTTTGTCTTCTTATAACATTTAAAATAAGCATATGCTAACAAACAGATACACATGTAGTTGTATACGTAAAACATGAGTAACAATGAATTTTTTTTTCAGTATTTATCAGCATTATTTGAATAAATGAGCCCTCGAATATTTTTTCTTCATCTATCTTGGTTGTGTTATGGTAGTTACTATTTATGTCAAACACAGTAATTAACGGTTGTAGGAGAGGTCCCAGTTTCACGCTTGTCAGAAAATACATAGCACGTGGCCTCTCTGCTCTCTCTCTCTCTCTTTTTAAGTTGTCAAGATTATGGAGAAAGGCCATATCTCATGCACCATCTCTGCTGTAGAAATAGAAAAAAACAACTTGTTATACATAGAGTGCCTGCACAGTTTATGTGGAGTTTGACTAATTAATTAGTTCGACGTTTTGTTTAGATGAATTAGCTGAGAAAACGTACAAAATGTTTACCTTTCACGTGGGATAACGTGTGGGGGTTAGGACGGTTAGGGAAATAGTTGAAATGTCTGAAGATTTTACTACTTTAAAAATGTATTATTTTAATAAAGTTCTTGACACTTTTTAAAAATTATAATAATATGGCCAGTCACCAAAAAAAGATATTTTTATTATTAACCTTTTGCTACATGGGCTTCAGCAAGGGCGGCAAAAGGTTTTCTGGTGTATATATATATATATAAGAAAATACATATTATCATTGGAAAAGTAAAGTCTTTATTGTGTTTTTCTTTTTCTCTTTCTAGAAATATTCACTATTTATTATCAAACACGAATTTTTTATTAACATTCCTTGTTTGTTTCGGATAATCGCGCAAATCTACACAAGTACAGTCAGCGGTAGATGTCCCTAATTAGCTGTAGTAACAAGTTGAATGAGTCTTGTTTTGTCTGTACACTCAATTTTGAAATATCTCTGCATAGTTATACATTATGCAATTTCTTTCTTATTGGAATAGTAAAACTTTATATTTGACTCATATTTTGTGGTTATCCTTAACGCCCCCTAGTGGTTTAGTGAGAAGTGTGATAATTTATAACATTATAAATGAGTTTAGATATCCGCTATAGCTACAGCACAGTTAGCACATTGTGTAGCTTTCAGCTTAATAACAAACAAAATAAACTTAACAAAAACATCGGTCCAACAACTACTGCCAGTTTAAAAGGAAACAGAGCAGTTGACATTGGTAACGATCTATACTATATATATACATTTTTTTCGTATTTACACGATTAAGTAAAATTTCTTTAATCACGTGATGACAGTTTAACTTCAATCGCTGTGCTTCTCATCGTAAGCTTCCGTGTTTTATAGATTTAATTCAGAAGCTCTTTTGAAATTAGCGTTGAATTACAATACAAGCATCTGACGGTAGCGTTTTCCACCCGCAAGTACAGCGGTATGTCTCCAGATTTACAACGCTAAAATCAGCGGTTCGATTCCCCTCGGTGGGCTGAGCAGATAGCCCGATGTGGATTTGCTATAAGAAAAACAAACACATTATAGAACGTTATTGGTTTATTGGCGACAATTCATAGTTTCTTAAGCACAAGAAAACACAGGAAGGGAAGTAGCGAGGTATTGTGATTTTCTACCGTGAGAGACTGATTTTTGTCGGTGTCTACACTTTTCGGACACTTCGCATTTAATTACAGCAAACCAGTAGAAAGACGTTTGAAAAACAGACGAAGGCAAAAGTTCTAGCCTAAAGCTGCCCCTTATTAAGACTAGACGAAGATTTTGTATTTTGTCCGAAATGTGCATGCATGATGTGGTCTGGTTTGAATTCCGCTCAATGCTACTCGAGAGCTATCCGCGCTAGCCGTCCCTAATTTAGCAGTGTAAGACTAGAGGGAAGATAGCTAGCTAGTCGTCACCACCCACCGCCAACGCTTGGGCTACTCTTTTACCGACGAATAATGAAACTGATCGTCACATTATAACGCCTCCGCACCTAAAAGGGTGAGGGTATTTGGTGTGACGGGGATTCGAACCTGCGATCCTCCGATTACAGGCTGAATGCCTTAACTACCTGGTCATGGCGGGCCGCGTTGTGTGGTCTGTTCTAGTTGTTTTGATGAATTATATATAAATATTACATAATCTCAGATTCCTAGTCATCCGAAAAACAACATTTTATATTATTTTCCGGTTAATGTTCATTATGTATGCTGTGAAGCATAATATTGTATGTAGTTAACATGGTAAAATGCTGCGAAACGATAAAATAAGAGGCAGAATAGTAATATATTCAAGAAATGGGTCTGATTTAAGGTGTGTTTTGAAAGAGCGTATTTAAAAAGAAATTATTCTTATTGTTATTAGAAAACAACAACTACAACACGTATTTAAGTAGTTTTACCATTCAGTAAAAAAACAACGTTTTTGTCGTACTGTACTGCTAAACCAACGACAGCGAATATGTCATAAACGATTTAACCTGGCGATTAAAACTATAGAAACACATTTTCAAACATGCTCGCCCTTTCAGCCGTTTGGGCGTTATGACATGACAATTAATGCCACTATTCGTTGCCAAAAGAGTATCCGAAGAGTTGACTGTGGATAGTGATGACTAGCTGCATTCTCTCTAGTCTACCACTACAAAATTAGGTGCAGATGGCTCTCGTGTAGCTTTGTTTGAAATACAAAAGATACAGTTCCTGCTTACAAATGATCGGCCATTGTCTGATGAGATGATAACTACAGAAATCATAAATATGATATACAAAAAAAAACCAAAAAAAAAAACCAGCTCAACAAAGAATATATTACAGTAAGACCAGAGATGCCAACTATTTCAAATGACTGAGCGTAATGATTATAGACAGAGCCCTTTATCATTTGCGGCTACTAGGCCTGACCAATGTCTCTAAGCTGTTTATTATTATATTATTATTATAACTAATATTATTTATTACTGCTATAGATTGCTCATTTATGACTGTGTTTTGTGTATTTAATAAATAAATTTAAAAAAATTATTTTGAAATTGTCTTTTATTTAGTTCAGAGTAACAAACATACTGGTAAAACAACATTAAATATGCACAAACAGTAAGCAGAAAAAGCCTTTGTGTAAGGACTAGTTTATATCATGTTTATGACACTTATTGTAATAGTTTTGAATTCTTACTCATAAATGTCATTATCTGCATCGTTTTTGTTTTCGCCTCAGCCTTTTGTTAGTGAGATGCCGATTTTGTATGTCTGGAACAATCGTTTATCCCGCCATGCGCCACAGAAAAATCGATGTGACAAACTGTACAAAACGCATGACTGTCACTGACTTTTGATGCAATGACCAGATATTTTGCACTATACACTTTTCTAAATTTTTGATTCACAGTTTTAGTCCTTTTAGATTTGCCAAAAACAAGACAATCTGGTGAACGAGGTTTCTTTTTTTCCATCTAGTGAACGATCGCATTGTTGTTTCTATGCCGCTTAGAAAACGAGAAATACCCATCTACGCGAGCGCTGATTGACTGACAAGCACTGATGACGTAAATATGGATTCCTCCACGTACCCAGTATGGAGAAGCACCGCACTCAAACTATTGGTAGACATCGGAGATACAAATATTTTTTATTATTTCAAGCGCAAACATGATTATCGCAAGTAGCCATTTGGACTATGTCTTTTATTTATTATTAAAATTTATTGGTATCTCACTATAAATTTTCTTTTACCCTTTCAAGCCCTGGGGAACAATTTATCACTTTATTGTAATCGCCTATATAATATATAATAATTTGGGAGTCGTAATATTTGTTTGTATGAGCGTATAGTCGTAATGTATACACCAAAATCGTAATGATTACGCTCAAATCGTAATGATTGGCATATCTGTAAGACGTCTACCAAGCTCTTCAGGCTGAGTTCAGCCGGTGATAAAACTGTTAAATGTATAGGACTGAACTCCTGATTATAACATGTGTTTAAATGTACATTTAATTTTTTTTATTAATTCTAATTGGATGAGTGAAAATTTTATATAGTTTAGCATATTTCAAACGATGTGAATGTTAAGTTATTTGAGATAAATTGTTTATTAGATGCCAAACAATGAAATCTGAGGGTATCTCACAGTCCTTAGAAATAACAGTTTGTTGATTTGAGCAATCCCTAACGGAACTATATTAACACAGGACTAAATTAAGTTGGTTTGTTTTGTTTTGGATTCCGCACAAAGCTATACGAGGGCTATCTGTGCTGGCGTTCGCTAATTTAGCGGTGTAAGACTGTAGGGAAGGCAGCTAGTCATGACCACCTACTGCCACTCTTGGGTTGGGCCTGGCATGGCCAAGCGCGTAAGGCGTGCGACTCGTAATCCGAGGGTTGCGGGTTCGCGCCCGCGTCGCGCTAAACATGCTCGCCCTCCCAGCCGTGGGGGCGTATAATGTGACGGTCAATCCCACTATTCGTTGGTAAAAGAGTAGTTCAAGAGTTGGCGGTGGGTGGTGATGACTAGCTGCCTTCTCTCTCTAGTCTTACACTGCAAAATTAGGGACGGCTAGCACAGATAGCCCTCGAGTAGCTTTGTGCGAAATTCCAAAAAAAACAAAACAAACAAACAAACCACTCTTGGGATACTCTTTTACCAACGAATAGTGGGATTGAACATTACATAATAACGCCCACACGGCTGAAAGGGTGAGCATGTTTGACGCGACGGGGATTCGAACTAAAGTAAGTATTCAGACTAGGATTCAAGGGTCTTGAAAAACAGAATAAACTGGACTGGAACAAGAATATTATACATCAGGGTCAGGCGTCTTTCGATACAAAACACATTCGAATGGGGTCAAAAGATTCTGAACACAGAATAAACTGAATTGGGGAAAAAGATCTTTGGACGCAGAATACATTAGACTTTGTTCAGCGAGCCATGGATTATTCGGATACAAAATATTTTCGAGTGGAGTCAAAGTATTGTTTATTTTTCGAAATTCGCGCAAAGCTACATGAAGGCTAACTGCGCTAGCCGTCCCAGTGTAAAACTAGAGGGAAGGTAGCTAGTTATCATCACCCACCGCCAACTTTTGGATTACTTTTTTACTAACAAATAGTGGGATAGGCCATCGCTTTATAACTCTTCCACGGCTGAAAAGGAGAGCATATTTGGTGTGACGGTGAAGGAGTCAAAAATCTCTGGACACGAAATAAACTGGACTAGGGTCAGAAAGCTATAAATCCAAGATAAAATGGATTGAAGAAAGAAGGTTTGGGTTATTGAAAACGCTTTAGTTACATATGCTTTAAAATTTCATTGTTTTTTATTTTCTCATTTAAAGTACTGGTTTTGAAATTTCAAGGTTTCACGTAAACAACTATTTTGAAACTCTATTTGACTATGCATCAGTAACCATATACTACCGTCGCTTTGAGGTAGGTACGGGCACGTGCTAGATATGACTTGTCACTTGCATACAATTTTGTCAAGTCAGTCACTTGAAGGACGCTAAGTAGCTGATAACAGATGAATTGAACGACAGCTGACACATGTGCTCACTACAAGACACTTGCTCCCCAAGAGACACGTAAGTTAGAATTGTTAAAAAACAACAACAAGAAATTGCTGTTATGAAAGAAAGTAAAACAAATAATCTAGCAAGAAAAAGAAAAGCGGGTCACTAAACATCTATTCATCTGTTTGTGTGTCTGCCAATCCCTTTTTGTATATCAAATATCATTCATCCAGTTTGGTTGCGCATAACACATGGGCTAAATTATTAGTTTTATCTTCAGTTTTTGGCCGAGTATGTGCTAGTTATTAAGTACGAATCTGAGGGTTCATGGTTCTCTCCAAGTTGAAGCAAAATCACGCTCCGCACTTTGGCGCCGTGGGGGCAAAACAAGATCTTGTTTTGTTATTATTCTGAAAGCGACACAAATCGAAACTCAGTTTCTATTAGTATAAGGCCACAGACATACCACTGTGCCACGGGGTGGGTCATTATAAGAATAATGATCAAATCCTGCTGTTAGATTATAGACAGTAGCTTAGGAGTTGTGAAAAACATTGTTTTATATTGTATAAAGAAAAAAATATTTGAAATAGTTTCTAAGTGCTTATATATTATAACTGATTTTTCTACGATAAGAAAAAACAATCCGCGTAAAACTTGTCGGCCTAGAGTGAATAATTAAGCTTATCTTAATAATACAGTTTATCTCTATTCTGTAGTAAATCTCGGAAAGCCTTTGCTCGTGTCATCATACGTAACACAACACGCCAAAGAAAAACTTTCTTTACTTTGAAGGTAGCGCCATCTGCACATAATTGTTCAAAATTGTAAGAAAAAGAGTATAATTTACGATGTACAGCATTTAAAAATATTTCTGAATTAACTGATATGTACTTTAGTTAACTAGTCGTTTTTTTCTTATTTTCACATTTATACTTATATTTCACAAAAGTGAAAATACTGTAATATAAACATGTTTGAAAAAAATGTGTTACATTTAAATGACTTGATGGAGTTTTAATCAGTTATTTAGGGGTTAATAGATTTATTTTTGTACAACGTTTCCTCTTTAACAGTGAGACATGTTTGCGTACGAGACTTATGTTATACCTAATTACGTCGCATTGTTCGTAAATTAAATGGGTACCTCATGTAAAGGAAAAACTGATTTTATTATTTCACTTTTTAATTTATTTTCCAGTAACTGTCTTTGAGAACATTGATCATCTTATAAAACAAATCCGAGGATTTGTGATAAAAAGTTTAGGGTGAGATAAATCAGTCTTTTGAGGACTAGCATATGAACATTGAGGATATACTCATTGATTATGCTTGTTATTGCTTTCCAAAGGAAAAATATTTCCAATGAAGTTAGTAAAGAGAATAGTTGTTTCAGCTAGTCTTCTCTTAACAAGATGTGTAAAAAGAAAATAATTATATTACTTTCAGTTTTTCATAAAGTTGATCATGTTAGATCTGCTTGATACTCGTATTTATCCAACAGTTGTGGTTATAAAAAGAGATTCCGAAAGATAAATAAATGAAATATATGAAAAAAGATATTTTACTAAATTCAAGAAGCTAAATATAATAGTGTTTTGTTGCAGTTAATAGGGAGAAATAAATAGGTACTTGACATTCGTTTCAATAGATGGCGCTGCATATAATTTAGCAGTGTAAATGCAATTCTAATCTTCCAGCAACACAGGCCTGTAAATTTAGAGTCAATAAAAGATGTTTTAATTATAATAATTGATTTTCCACAATTTAGCCACGCAGATTTCGAAAATTATATTATTTTTTCTCTAAGAAATTTTATAAATCCGGAAAAATTTACTTAGAACAAATTGTTATTTAGTTTATCACAATAAACATTTTTTGGCATTATGTTTCTTAACAAGATACAAACTAAGAACAAGGGAAGAACATTGATGTCAAACGAATATGCATCGTTATTAATTCTGTAAAATCTATGTGTTTTAACCTTGAAACATTCGATCTGTATTGAGTCTGGAGCATCTCGTTTGAATAACTCGCAGTAATCACCCATTATGCAAATGTTATACCTTCCCTGATACTTACTATCTGATGGAACACTTTCCCCGGTTCTTTGCTGACTGTACAGAAATTTTCACAGAACTAAGCAGTATGTGAGTGTAAGAAATGAACTATTAAGTTCATATTACAACTAAACTCTTTAAGGTTATCGAGCTTGTTACTGATAATATTTTTATAATTTGGGTTCATGTTGTTTCCTTAATAATTGTCAATAACATATTTAAAGGCAATTCACGTTTATTTCTCAACTTTCCTTGTTGTTCTTTTGAACTAGTCATTCGAAGTCAATTTCCTAATTTTAAGCTCAACGAGAATCCTTTCTTTAAGTTTTGCTTCTGAAAAAGCTGGAAACTGTCTACTTAGATATTTGAAACAGAAGCTATCTCGGTTTTCTCAAGACAGCTGGTATGAGTATTAAAACTTTAATATCCAAACCAGCACTCTCGAGAATACATTTTTACCTCAAGTGGGTTTCTAGTCATTTCTGTATAAGGCCTTTACAAACTGCTTCATTAAGCCAAGTTTTATGTGAAGTGGAGATATTAAAATTTTCTTTGTGTCAATCAAACATTCACGTTTAATGTTTTTCGATCTTGGTATTAGGCTGACTCTGTGAGGCCATTACTTCTTTATCCAGTACTAGTTTTCGTGCTCTGCTGTTCCATTCACACAGAAAACATGGAACTTTGAATAACCGGATTGTTTACCCTACAAAATACAAATAACATTTAATTAGTCACTCATGTTTTTTGTGTTTGACCTTATTGAGATGAAACTGGAGATTTTCGCATGTTTCGTTCAAGTGAATTGAATAAGCAATATGAACAGATGCATATATGTTACATTTTAAAGTTAGTTTGGAGGAATGAATGAACAATTGGTTCATAGACTGCATCTCCTAGTATTGGTATTAATTCAACAATAGTGATAGAGTAAACCAATGAATCTTCTTTCGAAAAGTATGGTATAAACTCTTTCTCATGAGTTCTGTACCAGTAAGATGATGTCCTTTGTAAAAGTAAATTCTAGCCTAAAGATTGGAGCCCAAAATCTGTAAAGAATCCTTTGTAAGGCCCAAATCTCTCATTAAATAATTGAGTTCACCTTGAAAAGTTATGGTTCACCAAACGTTTCAGGTTGAAAATAGTCCCTGTCATCATTTCTACTGACACCAAATTCAGAATCAGACGAAACTTGGGGAACCAAGACAAATCATGTGTTCCGCACAAAGTTTGCACCAGTTTTATCAAGAGTTGAAGCAACAAACTAAAAGTAAGAAAAAATATTTGCCATTTGGAATTCCAGTTGTCTGGCGTGGGCGTAGAAACCTCCGAGGTGACTACTATTTTTGATTATGTGAAGTGCAAAGCCACAACACTCGAAATAAAAAGAAAATTTTTATCCTAATCTACAAGTTAATATAGAACTCGTGCTCATGGACCTCATGTACCTGTACCTACCCAATCGGAAACTCTTGATAAAACTGGTGCAAACTTTGTGCGGAACACATGATTTGTCTTGGTTCCCCAAGTTTTATACAAGAATACGCGTAATATGCGTTTTTGACAAATTATATAATGTTTTGCCTTTTGTTTCTTTACAGAAAACTTACCACAAATACATGAAAATATATTTATGTAAATTTCATAACCTCTTATTATCATAACTCCAAACTGTCTCTTATCCCGGAACTAAAAATGTTTTGTTCTTGAATAATGCGCACTATTTACTCTTATTCCGGAACTAAATATGCGTCATATATGTATAAACTAAAATAATTTCGTCTACATAACATGCAGGATAATCAATGTTAAAAATAAATATTTGTAATGAAGCCTCCAACTACAAGTTATTCATTAAAATAGGAGATTTAACTTTTAAAAATAAATTGAAATTTATTAAATTATAAGGTAAACAACAATAGTACAAAATAAAATGCAATACGTGTAGTCGCTTACCCGATATAAAAAAATCAGGGCTGTTATAACACGTAAGCTTATTCTAGTCTAGGTTTATAGAATAAAAACATGAACTAGTAAGGCGTTAATGGTAGTAAACTTAATAAATACAAGATTTGGAGATGAAGGTTTTATCACCTATAAACAAGAGAGAGTTAATCTGAACGAGATTAATTAATATGTAAAATAATTATTTTACTGATTAGACTTGGTGTTACTGTTTGATAGACCGAATTTTTTTATAAGTTCAATACATGTATTCAGATAATTGCAGTTTATATTTTTATGTTTAATTATTATTTTCAAATTGCAATATAATAAACAATAACAAACCATAATCGATCAATACATATTACTTTTACTATGACTTTTAATTTCGTGTTTTATTGTTATTTTCATTTGTTAAAACTATATAACAACAGCCCGTAACAACCTTGTGTGATAATGATGGATCGATAAGCTATTTTGCTAAAAGTGTATGGCTTAGAGCAGTGGTTCTTAACCTGGGTTCAATCGAACCATAAGGGTTCGGTGAATCAGTCTCAGGGGTTCGGCGGAGGTCAAGACACACACACTGTGTCTTTGTCCATTCCGTTCATCCCACTCGTATGATTCGTGACGTTATGCTCCACTTGGCTATCATTGGCTGCGGCTGATCACGTCACATCACTTGGCCTTAATATCTGCGCTGCTGGAAACTTCGTGCGCTTAGCAGTCGACTTGTGACTGTAGTAATCGTGTGTCATTTGTGATTTTTTTCTAATTTCCAATCCCTTCATACTAGCTATGTCGAGCAAAAACAGAAAGTGGTCAGACGAATACGTACAATAAGAATTCACGTGTATAACGGAACATGACAGGAGTCAGCGTCCTCAATGCATGATTTGCAATGCCAAGTTGAGTAATTCTAGTCTAGCACCAGCAAAACTAAGAGAACACTCCCTAAAGCTGCATGGAGATGGGAAATATAAGAACAAAACGCTTGCTGAATTCAAGGTAAAGAGAGCCAGGTTCAATGAAAAGACTACTTTGCCTGTTCTCGGCTTTGTACCCATCGACAAACCGATCCTCACAGCATCGTACGAAGTTGCGTACTTGATCGCAAAGCAGGGCAAACCACACATTATTGGTGAATTTGCAGTAAATATTCATTGAGTTATGTTTTTGTGTGAAATTCATGTTTTGTTCGTTTTGTTCTTTGAACACAGTGATATTGTGTGCAACTGATGCATGGCTCATTTTGTGCACTAATAAAATATCTACTCATATTTTAAATTTGAAAATATCATATTTTATTTTTCCAATTACGAAGGGTTCAGTGAATGCAAGTACGAAACTTCCGGGGTTCAGTACCTCCAACAAGGTCAAGAACCATTGGCTTAGAGTCAGACTAGATTGCCTGTAGTATATTTCCTAGTTTACTGAAATTTATTTTATTCAAGTGTATGTTTATGATCAGCAACGTAGGGACTTTTACAGTAAATAGGTTTTGTGTATTTACAAAAAAGCACATGAATTATAAAATTGGACCAGATGGCGTTGCTTTTGTCACGACCTCCGAATGATTATTTACTTAAAATATATATATGAAACTTCATTAAAAAGTCAGATACAATCTATACCATTGGAATGGGTTAATACAAATCACTCTAATATTGTAGCTGAAATATACTTTCTGATATTAATATTTAAAACAAAAGAATTATAAGTTATAGCCGTCAACACGTAATCGTACCATTTAGACATCGCTGTTCGTGATTTAAATTTTTTTTATCTATTGAAGCATAATTTCCTGGAAATACGTATTGAAACTGAAACGTAAAATAATAAAATTATTTATAGGGAAATATCTTGAAATTTCAAACAATTTTAACAACTGTTAACAGTTAGAGAAATCTTTCTTGTTCTAAGCCTTTTATGTTCATGTAAATAGTTATAATTGAATTTTCGATATACTTTAAGGTCGAAGTATTATTGAAGTCTGCTGTTGGATTTAATTTACGATCTAACTCAGACTATAAAGTAAGAAAAACCTGTGGATAGATAGATTAAGAAACAAGAACATTAGTTCATATAACTATTATAGATCTTCTTTCTTCACTATAATCGAAAAAAGGAATTATTGTTCATGTTAAAGCACATACTATGACAATATATAATAATAAATTTTAGTAAACACAAGTACTACGTTAAAGACCGTGGAGAACTGATTCTTTGTTAAGGCTGTTTTAATATAGGTATAATACGAGCGTTCTATCTCTTCTTTTTCTCACCTTCTCTTCTATGAATATATAACTCAGTTTTACCTGCTTTTATCTCTTCTTCAGATACCTTTTTTGTAAAGACCAGGTGTTTGGAACTCACCATGGTTCTCTGATTCTCGCGAATAATTTATACTCTATTAACCAGTTTAACACCACAAAAAGTTTATTTCTCAACTGCTTTGGCCCGAAGAGTATCACTGGATGAATTTCACCTGATGCTATTGTTAAAAACGTTTTCATCTGCATATTTCACCTTCTGGCCTGCCTACCACTAGCACGTCTGCGGACTTATACTACTAATAACCAGGTTTTCATCTGCATAGCTCAACTTCTGGTTAGTAGCATGTCTGCGGACTTATACTACTAATAACCAGGTTTTCATCTGCATAGCTCAACTTCTGGTTAGTAGCATGTCTGCAGACTTATACTACTAGTAACCAGGTTTTCATCTGCATAGCTCAACTTCTGGTTAGTAGCATGTCTGCAGACTTATACTACTAGTAACCAGGTTTTCATCTGCATAGCTCAACTTCTGGTTAGTAGCATGTCTGCAGACTTATACTACTAGTAACCAGGTTTTCATCTGCATAGCTCAACTTCTGGTTAGTAGCATGTCTGCAGACTTATACTACTAGTAACCAGGTTTTCATGTGCATAGTTCAACTTTTGGTCTGCCTCCCAGCAGCATGTCTGCGGACTTATACTGTTAGTAACCAGGTTTTTATACCATAGATAGCCCTTTGTGTGGCTTTGTGTTTACTAACAAACAACAACAGCTTACTGCCCTTAGTTTGAATCTGAAAAATTTAGGTAGGTCTTGTTAATGTTTTCTATTCAGTTCGAAGCATGCTATACTGTTTATTGAAACGTTATTCGTATTAAAGCTGATACAACTAGAATCTCTCTCACATATATATTTTGTAAACCGTGGTAATTTTCTTTATTTTATTTTACATACTATAAGTGAATTCTCCTCTTTGTAAGGAAAACCTCTGCACGTTATAAAACTGGTTAGCGTCGTTTTCTTATATCTTATTACTCTATCTTTCTTGATAAGATATAGCAAGTAGAGTGATACAAGTATCGGACAGTTAAGATACACACAATGCATAAAAGATGTTACAGTCTGGCTTGTTACTCGTGCTAAGTTTCTTTAATCTTTGACGAAAGCTGTTACAACTCGTAGATTAATGGATAACACCAATTTACGTACAGGTAGTTCATAAATCTTACAATCGTTACTAGTTTTCACGATATCTATAAACAAATGTTACTGCTCATAAAGCTAATCTGCTTCCTTTTATTGTACCAACTCAAGATGGTGCTTTGCGAAAATGTTGAGGTTGGATAAAGATATCCAAACCTTTCAGTTATTATGATGTCGTCACTAGACAGGTTATCTGGAAGTCATCAGTCCTTCAGTGTCTTATAATGATGACAGTTATGAGAGAAGTTGACTGATGTTTCATGATTTTAGGCAGAAAGGTTTGTACGTTGGAATTTACGTTATTTATTAGAATACTCGTTATTTTTTACGGTGATTCTTAAACTCACCTATAACTGATACTTTACTCGCATATTCATACGTCAACAAATACGTATCTTGAGTTTGTATAAGGTGTTAGTTCAATATCTCGCGAATACATCTCCTAACTAAGCTGTGATAGCGAATTATAAAGCTAATGGAGTTACTGAAAATATGGGTCGTGATTTTATTTACGTTTATGGAAACAAATATGTTGATATTTTTTTATTAAATTAATTCATTGGTTTGTCGCTGTCATGATAAAACAGTGCTACACCAACGTCACTCATAATTAATTTCACGCTTCCGAATTTAAAATTAAGAAAATAAAGTTTGTTTGCTTGTTTTTTCTTGCAGCAAAGCTACATCGAACTATCTGCTGAGCCCACCAAGGGGAATCGAACCCCAAATAAAGTTTATGAACTTCTTTAGTTGCTCTTCAATTAACTTCCAGTAGGTTGAGGGCATAACAAACTAGGAAATGAATAGAATGCATATTAATATAACCTTTACCCCCTGTTTTTTAAAATTATCGTTAGGAGTGTGGTAGTTTGAATTTTTAAAAAAATATCCTACGAATAATACAGTATGTATTTGTGTTTTTCTTATAGTAAAGCCACATCGGGCCATCTGCTGAGCCCACCGAGAGGAATCGAACTCCTGATTTTAGCGTTGTAAATCCGGAGACTTACCGCTGTAACAGCGGAGGGCGATGATACAGTAAATGAAGCCTATATCTTGTGACGTAAAACACTTTCGTGTGTATATTTCAGTGGGTAACCCTGCATGACCATGTGGTAAGGGCCATCGACTCTTATTGTGAGGTTCGCGGGTTCGAGCCCCCGTCGTACCAAGCATACTTGTCCTTTCAGCTGTGAGGGCGTTATAATGTTATGGTCAATCTCACTATTCGTTGTTAAAAGAGTAGCCTAAGAGTTGGCGGTTGGTAGTGATGTCTACCTGTATTCCTTCTAGTATTTCACTACTAAATTAGGAACAGTTAGCGGAGATAGCCCTTGTGTACCTTTGCGCTAAATTCAAACTAAATCTCATATCGTTGTGCAGAGAGATACGCTAGCTGTGATTTGTCAAGAGTTTCGTATAGGTATGTAATATTCGGCTGTACTTTTGCATATGACTCATCTGTAAAGGCTTAACTTTCAGCAGTCCTGTGTAAGATGAAACGGTTTACAAAGTGTTTTTCTGCTGCATATAAGTTAGGATGATATTTTAAAATGCTAAATGAAATAACTTTTAAAAGGTTTCGCCCAGAGATACAGAGTAGCCTCACAGTAACCCAACAAACTATAGGCTTATCATTGTAATTATATATTGTTTGTGTAAACACTCCTCAAATGTGTTTAACATTTCTTAATTGCTTTGATGTGGTTATTGACTGATTCATAGTACCACTGAAATATTCCGAGTACTATGATAAGTCAACAACAGGAAGTTAAAGGAAAACGAATTGTAATGAATTGTGTCACATTTTGTAAATGGAAAAGAGAAAGGAGAAGATTTAAACACACAACTAATAAGTTTAAAATTATAGTGTTGTACTATTAATATTATCCGCCATCCCTTCATTTATATAACGAATAAATACATGAAATGTTTTTGAATGTGATTTTAAGCTGTTTATTGGTATTTGAAAGCCGTGATGATATGTGTATCTAAGGTGTCGTGTTTTTCTAATCAATAAAAAATTTCAGTTTTGATTTTAGATAGTAGACTTTTATAGTTAAACCACATTGGGTTATCTAATGTATCCACTGACGGTTTTAGAGGGAAGTGTGATGCCACATAAAGTGGATACGACAAGAAATATCAGACCAAGTAAGAATTAGTAATAAATTCAAGTCGTGAGCTCACATTTACTCAGTTTCCTCAGACTTTTGTTCTAGTAACATCAGATTCGTTGACATAAAGTAAGGACAAAGTCACATACATTATCCAACGTTCAGTTCCACTAAATCTGACAGAGCTGTTCCATCATTCTATATGAATATGTCCAACATTTATTCCTACTATAGCTTACAGAGCTGTTTCATCATTCTATATGAATATGTCCAACATTTATTCCTACTACATCTTACAGAGCTGTTTCATCATTCTATATGAATATTTCCAACATTTATTCCTACTACATCTTACAGAGCTGTTTCATCATTCTATATGAATATTTCCAACATTTATTCCTACTACATCTTACAGAGCTGTTTCATCATTCTATATGAATATTTCCAACATTTATTCCTACTACATCTTACAGAGCTGTTTCATCATTCTATATGAATATTTCCAACATTTATTCCTACTACATCTTACAGAGCTGTTTCATCATTCTATATAAATATGCCCAACATTTATTCCTACTAAATCTGACAGAGCTGTTTCATCATTCTATATGAATATGTCCTACACTTGATCTTTAATATCTCACAGGGCTATTTCATCATTATACGTTAATTTGACCAACGTTTGTTCCTACTAAATCTCACTGAACTGTTTCATTATTTAATAATAATATGACCAACATTTCGTCCTACTACGTCTAAAAGAGTTGTTACAGTATTCAAATAAATATTCAAACTTACGGTTCTCTGGCCTACACAAATATATAAATAACAAACATACTGACCAAAATTTCTTCATTTTATGTCATTATGAACAGTTTTAAGTTGTTTTTGTAAGGATTTACCCTACTTTTGAACTATTTCCTGTCATCAAATATGCTTTGGCGATAAACTTATATAACTGCAAAATAATAGTGACTTCACAATTAAAGCAAGCCATGAGAATATTTTATTCCTTTTAATTTTTTCTTAATTCATTGGGCAATGAAAAAATTATATTAGTGTTAAATAAGATATTGCATGGATATATGATAAGTAAACATCTTAAGACCTTCTGATTTTTAGCTTCCTCTAATGTTCAATAGATGACGCAAAACAAAATAATAGTCATTCTTATATGATTTCAAATAAATTATATTAGTAACTAAGTGAGTAATTGTCCCAGGAACAGAGGTTATGTAAATTTACGACTAAGTTAAAAAAAACAAAACGCCCATACAAACTACAAAACAGTAAATGTGAAACAACACATTTGCATGTATTTCCACATGGACCCAATAAAACTTCATGCCTAATTTGGTAAAAATCGATCAACAGAGGGCAAAGTAGTGGCGTATGTGTGTTTTTTTACAGCAAACTCACATCGGGCTGTCTGCTGAGTCCACTGAGGGGAATCTAGCCCCTGATTTTAGCGTTGTAAATTCGTAGACTTACTGCTGTACCAGCGGAGAACACGAAGTAGTGGCAAAAACCACAAAACTGAAAATGAGCCTATATACCAATTTGGGTGAAGATCTACCCAAATCCTGCGAAGTAGTTACATAAACAGACAATACTATTATATTTATAAAGATGCTCTGTATTGCACGACATACTAATTAGTATTCTGTAACTGTTAATCAAATGGTTCATTTTTTGCAGCCTTTTGTTCTCACATCTTGAGAAGCATTTTGAAGTTTGTTGGATTAACTGGTACAAGAGAAAAATGCAGAAAAATCAAAGCTATGATGTGTACATTCTAAAAAGAAAACATTATGTGTTTACACATATAGTGGCCTGGCGTGGCTTAGTGGTTATGATACTGGATTCGCAATATGTGAGTCGTGGGCTCAACTTTCGTCACCGAACATGTTTGCCTTCCTTGCTGTTGGGAAGTTAGAAATGATGATGAATCCCACTTTTCGTTAGTAAAAAGTAGGAAAATAAATGGCGGTAGATGGTGTTGTTTAGCTGCCTTTCCATTAATTTATCACTTCAAAATTGGGGATGGCTAGTGAACATGGTTCTCGAGTAACTACGCGCAAAAATTCAATAAGCAACCATCAATCCACAAACATAACTTTTAATTATTTATATTCTTAGGATATTCTAGGAAATTATGGTATGGAAGGATAATAACAATATCTTCTAATAATAAAATACTGGTAACATATAAAAACCATATTTGGTTGTTTTATAAATAAATCCAAACAATCATAAGTATTTAAAGATTGTTATTATTATTTTTAATGCAAGGTTTCACAATGTGCTATATGCTCTCTATCTGCTGCGAGGCATCAAACCTCCGATTTTATCGTTGTAAATCTGTAAACTCATCGATGATTGACCATAGTGAAACTGCATAGGAGTAAATTTGGTTTTCTTTTGCTTAATTACATATTAGTGTTTGGTCGATTGTAGAAATAAAAACAACTATGTAAACTATGAAACGTAAAAGTATAAACATCAAAGCTTTATAGGGGCTTAAAGCAAAAATGTGAATTTGTATCTAAGAGTCATTTATCTTAAATCAATACATTTGAAAATGTGCTAACAATAAGTAATTTTCTAATAACAATATTTATGTATAATGAATCTTATACTTCGCTTGTTGTTTAATATCATAGGCTAACTCGAACCCCGAATTACAGGACTACCAACTTTCAACTCCAAACTCGATCCTTCCGGACAGGGGCTGGTATTACACCGTGTACGATATAATATTCTGAAACTTCCTTTTCCAATGCAATAATTTGAGAGATGGAGAAAAATTTTGCATTTCTTTGCAAGACAAATCCTGGTTCCCATGAGCTCGTGTAAAACCGCAATGCTGACCTCCATCATTTAAAACAACATTATTGATGTCATAAAAAATTTAATCATTACAAAAAATTGTTATAGTTTTGTTATAGAAGCATAATTTCCATATGTTTCTAAGGATAATAACTCACATCTTTCAGAATTTCTCGTAATCAGTTTTTTTTCAGAAAAAAACAAAATCTAAAAGATAAAAATTAAATATTTTCTCCCACCTGACCAATGTTAAGGCTGTGATGGAAAGATCTTCAGCTCAACAGCCGTGTTTCTAAACAGAAAATTAAAAATTAATTTGCAATAAACAGTTTACTTAAACATGCGTTAATTAAGTGTTATGTTCTTCATGGATGTTTTTAGTATTTTGCTTTTCCCTGCAGTCTAAGATGCACTGTGTTAAGATGCATACAGATTAAATAATGGCAATATTATACTACATATTTAGTCAACAGATGGCGGCAGCAACGACGGCAATCACGTTGACGACACTTCGGAACGATGTTTGTCTGCTATCACAGACCATGTGGTTTGTTCTCTGAAGGCTGGAGTACAGTGAGTGTCTTGTTAATGAGCTCCTTAAGTATTCTGTCTGCGTTGGTAAAAAATGTCGATTTCCACCTTATCTGTTAAAAAGGACTCACAGAAGACTAAATTAAGTTGCTTTTAGACCGGTCATTGTGATGCCAATAGAGAGAAAAAGGTCTTCTCGCAGAAGTAGGAGAGAAGGACATCATCCTACGAAGAAACGGCAACCAGTCAACAAATGTAAGACGTGCTGCCGCAAGTTCACGGCCTTCATGTTCTCGCATGTTGGTTTGTGTGGTCTAGTGGTTGGTTACAGCATCTTAGGCGCTTTCGCGTTTCAGGCGTTGGAGGCTCCTTACGAGGAAGAAAAGGCGGGGGAAGTGACCGCCATGAGGGAAAAGATAGTGAAACGCATATGGGATATCACGAACAATTACAACGTGCTCTACCGTGAAAACTGGACCCAATCGGTAACCTCTGAAATCAGGGAATTCCAGTCGGTTCTAATAGCGGCGGTCAGGGATGGTTACGACGGTAAGAATGCGGAGGCTAGTCATCAGTGGTCATTCTCAGGAGCTTTTCTCTATTCACTTACTGTCATTACTACTATCGGTAAGGCTATAAGTATTGTAAAAATCATGATATTTGTAGGGAAAAAAGAAAGCCCTGAACTAGCTTTCTCGCTCATCAAAGTAAATTTCTTAAATTCTTGTTTCCTCTAACTAAAAATAAAATTTATGTGATTTTATCGCAGAAGGGTAAAGTACTCTTCTTATCAACTCATACAGCTTCAAATTAATCCACTATCCAAGAAGTTCGGGGCCTGGCATGGTCTAGCGCATTAAGGCGTACGCTTCGTAATCTGAAGGTCGCGGGTTCGCTCCCGAGTCGCGCCAAACATGCTCGTCCTCCCAGCCGTGGGGGCGTTATAATGTGACTGTCAATCTCACTATTCGTTGGTAAAAGAGTAGCCCAAGCGTTGGTGGTGGGTGGTGATGACTAGCTGCCTTCCCTCTAGTCTTACACTGCTAAATTAGGGACGGCTAGCGCAGATAGTCCTCGTGTAGCTTTGCGCGAAATTCCAAAACAAACAAACCAACAAGTTCTGGTGAGATAATTTTTTAGCGTAGCCTAAATTCCATTTTTTATTGTTATTTTTCTGATTCACTATATCTTGGATAACGGCCGAAAACACTACAAAGAACGAGGGTACCCAACCAGAAATTTGATAGAACCGAATCACTTAACAGTTAAACTTTTGTTATATTAAATTATAACACTCAATATCTCTGCTTATTTTACAACCAGCTTAGACGCATTAATATACAAGTTATTTAATTTCTGATCCTTACAACTAACTTACTGTTATCCAGAGGTTTTAAAAACAATAATAAACATCGAATGTTTTTTTCCCAAATTTACTGAGTAAATATGTTCTCCTTGTTCAGTTTTATTGAAATATTAATATGGATGATCAAAATACTTGTTTTGTTTGAATTTCGCGCAAAGCTCCTCGAGGGCTATCTGCGCTAGCCGTCCCTAATTTAGCAGTGTAAGACCAGAGGGAAGGCAGCTAGTCATCACCACCCACCGCCAACTCTTTTACGAACGAATAGTGGGATTGACCGTAACATTATAATGCCCCCACGGCTGGGAGATCGAGCATGTTTGGTGCGACCGGAATTCAAACCCGCGACCCTCGGATTACGAGTCGAACGCCTTAACACGCTTGGCCATGCCAGGCCCTCAAAATACTTATTTCTTGATGATGAGAAACCCACTTGAAATAAATATGCATCTCAGAAGACAAAAGAAATACAAAATACTTATTTTTTATCTTAACGTTCGTGTACCATTATGGACGTTGTTAATTTTCTTTTTATCTCGACTGTTTGTAAAAATATCGGAATGAATCAATATTGATCATACAATTTTCTAATTGCTTGCTTTCGTAACTTCACTATTAATTTTTATTTATTTATTGAACGACCTCCCCCTACTTTGTTTTCAAAGCTTTTGGCAAATACAAGATTCAGCAGTGTAATGTCCGCCAGTGAGACGGCGGGAAGCCTATAGAGTTACAACGTTAAAATCTGGGGCTCGATTCCGCAACGCAGATAACCCAATGTGACCTTGCTATAAAACAAACAAACAAAGAAAATTTTAATATTCTTAATCGTTCTTCGATGGTCAATGCATTTGACTTTAGTTCATAGCGGACTCGCATAAACAAAAAAGTCTTAATTATTGAAAAAAAAAACAATGACATCATATAAGTTCTTTGGAATAAATATTCAGAACTTGACAGATTATTATGAAATATGCAACCCTGTCTTTTTATTATGCTATTACAAAGAAAGAAACAAAAGATAACCCCTATTATCACTGTTAATATCCTTGCATCGGTTAACATCTAGTGGACACGTTTATATTCTCTATTCTGAGAACTCGAACCTAAGGCGTGCGACTCGTAATCTGAGGGTCGCGGGTTCGCATCCCCGTCGCGCCAAACATGCTCGCCCTCCCAGCCGTGAGGGAGTTATAATGTGACGGTCAATCCCACTATTCGTTGGTAAAAGAGTAGCCCAAGAGTTGGCGGTGGGTGGTGACGACTAGCTGCCTTCCCTCTAGTCTTACACTACAAATTAGGGACGGCTAGCACAGATAGCCCTCGAGTAGCTTTGTGCGAAATTAAAAAAAACAAACAAACGGAACTTGAACCTCACACAGCACAGTAAAACCAATGTTTTATATAGAAAACCATCTGATACGCGATTTCTCTCAACACGCTGTCTCTCTTGCTTTCCTTCACGAGGGTCGGTGTGACTGAAGATAGGTGATGGAAAGGGGAAGTCTGTCAGCTGACTTATATTTCCAACAACTGATAGTGCCACTACAGTATCTTGTTTTTCTAAAGATAAATAACGGACATTACGTCATTACAGTATATTTTGTTATGGCTGAATCTGTGCTCAGAATATTATTTAAAGTAGAATAGAATAAAAGAAATACACGCATTCAATAACTGCCATCAAATGTACTTGTGATGTTCTTTGAAGAACATTTATTTGTTCAGTTAGAAGAAAGTTCTCTGATACAAATACATGTTTACAACATTCAGATGGTGTAAATGGTTCAGCTTATAAAATTCATTATTCATGAGGGCATAAGTTACTCAGTGTTCTTATTTTGGTAAAATAAAAAATTAAAAACACTGGACGACAAACATGTATATACTTTAATTACATTTTAAGTTTATTGCACTGTCTACATAATGGCAGATTTGTGCGGACACGCACGTGTTTATGAAAATAAAAACTCTTATAAGGAATTTCACTTACATTTTTATTGTTCCATGCTGGGACAACAGTAAGTCTACAGATTTAAAACGCTAAAATCAGGGCTTCGATTCTCCTCGGTGGACAAACCATATAGCCTGGTGTAACTTTGCTATGAGAACACCCATATAAACTATATTTCTCCTGTTTTTCACTTTTTTGAAAACTATTGTCTGTCAAACTTTGGTCACGAACTGTAATTGAAATATCTTGAGAGATTTAAATCCGGATTGTTAAAGTTAAACATTTTCCGTAATACGGATGTGGTACTTACGATTATGGAATACACACAATTATTTATCATCATAATTGCCATTAAAAGTACATTATTATCATATAGTAATAGTAGTCAACTATGTTTCTGAACAACGGTTCACATCGATTACAGCCATTACTACCAGATGTAAGTATAAAACGCGTTCGCACCTTGACTCACAGTATTTTTGCAACCAGCCTTTTTTGCAAGCTTTTCGATATAATGAACAAATATGATAGTTAAATTTCTCTGTTCAGATCTATACTTATTTTATGAAACTGATGTCACGTTAGTTCGGTGGTAGATGAATATTTGTTCATGGTATAAACACACGTGACTTCTCTAATTTAGTTCTAGAATATTTTAATAAAACGTTCATATTAGTGTAATAAACACATGACAAGCTCTGAGATTTAAGGTTGATTTTGTTGCTTCTTCATAAAGTTTTGTGACTTATAAAAACTTTTATAGGTGTGATAACTTAATGTTTATCCTGCTGATTAACTCGCGTAAATGTGATAACTTAATGCTAATAATCTCATATAGATATTACAGCTTAATACTCATATTGCTGATTAAATTACTTGAATGTAACAACTTAATGCGAATAATCTCATATAGGTGTAATAACTTAATATTTGTTTTGATTAAATCACATAAATGTGATAACGTAACTCTACTCATCTCATATGGATGTTATAGCTGTTAAGGTTTAACATTCATCAAGGTTTTCAACCTGCTATTCAAAACTTGTACAAACAAAGTTTGTTCCTAGAACCTTAACTATTTTCATTTTTTGGTCAAGAATTTCAGTATGGATAAACATTTTCTGTTCTTTTTGTTAATAAAAGAAAATATAGTTTTTGACCTTGAAAAATGTGTCGCATAGAAACAATAAACATCAAATCAGATTATCATTTATAATTGGTTCATTCAGCTTTCGCCCAAATGATTTACTCATTGGAGAAAGTCATCACCGAATCGCAAAAGAAGTTGGTGATTTTACTGTATAGTGACATATTCATGTAATATTTTAAAAATTACAGTTCCTACTTTTCATCTGTTTTCATGTTTTTTAAAAAAAATCATATTAATGGTATTTGTAAGAAGGATGAGGAATAATGATACAAAATTTTAATTAAATTTGTCAAGGCCTTTCTTTCGGTATTGTTGAATGATTAATGCCATTAATGACACCAGCGATTTATTCTCACTGAATATTGAAGTTTCCTTACGAATTTAGACTTTACCGTCCATAAGTTTTCTCAAAAGGTTATTTTAAAATATTGAGGCGGTATTTTATTTAACGTTTCACTACCGACTAGTGCTTTTAAGTGAAGTTTTATTTTAGGTGGGCCCGGCATGGCCAAGCATGTTAAGGTGTGCGACTCGTAATCTGAGGGTCGCGGGTTCGCATCCCCACCGCGCCAAATATGCTCGCCCTTTCAGGCGTGGGGGCGTTATAATGTTACGGTCAAACCCACTATTCGTTGGTAAAAGAGTAGCCCAAGAGTTGGCAGTGGGTGGTGATTACTAGCTGCCTTCCCTCTTGTCTTACACTGCTAAATTAGGGACGGCTAGTACAGATAGCCCTCGAGTAGCTTTGTCTGAAATTCAAAAAACAAACAATTATTTTAGGTTTTGTTTGAATTTCGCGCGATGCGATGAGGATTCGAACCTGCGACCTTCGGATTACAAGCCAATTCCCTAACCACCTGGACCTGCTAGGCCCTTGAGAAGACGACAAAAATAAACATTATTTTGATAACATGACTTCATGTTAACTTTAACTCCTATCATTTTTTAAAGTGCAACTGTAAAATCCAGATGTCGAACCTCGGTTTTTTAGCATAATAATTCCTAAGATTCGTCGCTGAGCCACTGAAGGGTTTCCTACTATATCTATTATGAAATTTCAGGACCTGTGTCAGCAAGTTTGATAACTCCTTTTATTTTCTAACAAGGCAATTAAATTTTTTCCTTGAAGTTAAACCTATTTTATTTATATGGGAGACACACAGATGACAAACGCTTAATAGTAACTACATAATGTATTGCCGTATTTTTAACTATCAAAATTATTAACACGGGACTTCTAAACTCACAATCAGATTTTAGGAGTGTTCAGCCCTCTCTGTTTTTGGAAATTAAGATTATGAGTCACTGTGAAGGACAACAGCTTAAAATATATAATTACAAACTTCGAAAGATCCATCTTTCGAAAGCGCCTGAGTTATGGGGTTTCTATTTCATTTTTAACATAGGAATAACGTTTGACTTGGAGAGAGTCGAATGCACGAGCCTATATTTTTGTTTCCTTTCAAGAAGAGAGGAAGAACGAAAGCTCTACAATATTAAATTCTGGAAGTGATTTCCTAGAATGACATAATAGATCAGTTTTATAATTCCCGATGTCTTACTATCAATATTGTGAGTTTTAAGTATCATGTTTGTACTGGGTACAACACACAACGTTATGAATTATGCATTTCTTACATGAAGAATTGTTACATGATACAGTTGTTAAGTGGAAACGTATATTGTATGTAGCGTGAGTAAGGCTATGGCACATGCTATATTGGTTTCACTATATCTTGGGCTCGGCATGGCCAAGTGGTCAGGTCGCTCGACTCGTAATCTGAGGGTCGCAGGTTCGAATCCACGTCACCCAAACATGCTCACTTTTACAGCCGTGGGGGTGTTATTAAGTGATAATCTATCCCACTATTCGTTGGTAAAAGAGTAGCCCAAGAGTTGGCAGTGGGTGGTAATGACTAGCTGCCTTCATCCTAGTCTTACACTGCTAATTTAGGGACAGCTAGCGTAGAAAGCCCTTGTGTAGCTTTGTGCCAAATTCAAACACAAACACTATATGTCAAATGTTAAGATCTAAACCTGTGGAGACTGAGATGCGCCTTCCTTTTCTAGATATATGCTAAATTAACCATTTTGGAAATATACAACTGCGAGTGCTGTTGCACAAATTAATAATTACTTCATTGTGACTGGTGGAAAAATGAACAAAGTATTCTTATTTAAGAAACAATGATGGGAGACAATGATAAGTCAAACCAGTGTGTAATATGTGTGTGTTCCACCTTATATCTAGCGAATTGGTGAACCAATTGTCACCAACCTGGCACATATATCCTTAGACCTTACATGTGAGTTCAGCACTCAGATCCGACATTCGCCCTATGTCACCCCTAAAGGCTCTTATGTCTTCCTCATTACGGATAGCGTCAGGAACGGCTAGCGCAGATAGCCATCGAGTAGCTTTGCGCGAAGTTTAAAACAAGCCAAAACCAAACATTTTCGTTAGGTTTTATTTAATACAGGATTTATTAGGCTTTTAAGAATAATGGAATCCAATTTTATACTGAGTGCAAATATAAAATTCAGAAAATGTGATAAAGGTATATTTGTAGTTGTAGAGAATAAAAATTATACCACCACAGAAGAATAATTTAAGCCATTGTTTTTGTATAACTCTATGTGCTTAAGCCATCATCCGCACCACTATCTAGGAATACTAAATCTGAAAAGAAATTAGACCCCTGTCGTTGCTCCCCGATCTCTATAAACATATCTCAACTTAACACTTCAATCCATAAACACTGAACATCTGTTCTTGTTGCCAGGATACTCATATGACACACGACGCGTTTCTTCGTTCCAAGAAATTTTTTTGCAGGGTTAACGCAGCTATAAAAGGACTTCGGTAGAAATATCTACTAGAAAATGAGCATAAAAATTACACATCACTTTCAAAATGACGAATACTAAACAACGAAGCATATTTTTTTTTTATCTACAGGGAAAAGTAGATAAACTTTCCACGGGCTGCTTATCGAAGGGTCCGTGGTTGAGACGTGATTCTCCTGAATATGCCTCGCACGTTTAGTTGTGGATACGTTATAAAAGTGTCAGTCAATCCTGTTATTTGGTTCAAGAAGCCAGATGGCCCGGTATAGCCAGGTGGGTTAAGGCGTGCGACTCGTAATCTGAGAGTCGCGTGTTCGCATCCCCGTCGCACCAAACATGCTTGCCTTTTCAGCCGTGGGGGCGTTATATTGTGAAGGTCAATCCCACTATTCGTTGGTAGAAGAGCAGCCCAATCTAAAAGCCAGATGAAACCCTTGTTACGACTGTGTCTCTTCTGGTGAATAGTTCAACACTGGGGACGGCTGTGCTTAAAATCTAGGGATCACTGACATTGCCCTTTAGTTCAAATATGGATATGTATGTTCAGAGTTTAGATTAAAATTTTATACTATGAAGCAAATAACATAATGTTATAACATGTTACTTCTTGTGTTTACGAAAATATATCGTGCTTCTTTGTTATTTACGTACAAGTTTAGTAAAGGAAAGTCGTGGAAATTAATATTTATTGTACTTTTTGTTTTTCCATACAATATTATCATATTCACCTCTAAACTTACCAGTTAAAAATAATACATCAGAAATTTACTAAGACAATTGCGTGAAAAAATTTCAAAAATATGTCAATTATTTATTTATTTGTGATATTTACTCAAAATTACACATGGATTATATACGCTACGGTTCCTAAATTTGATTGTTACTGTTATAACGCACTCTTGGCTCCACATTCGCAGTGTGGAGCTCGACTTTACGTCAACGCAATGTGAACTAGATAAAAACCTCTTATTCCTACTTCGAAACTTCATCCACTATTCAACAGTCGTCAAAATGTCGCTATTGAATTGAAATGCCTGACTTTACAAACTCAGCGCGCTTAAAAATATCATAATAAATGAGCATGTTAACCCCATATTATGATAATTTTGTAACATACAAATCAACCTTAAAATTAACCCATTAGTTGTATAATCAACCAAAATAAAAAAGCCTTACTCTTGTATGAATGAATTTTTTAACTGTAACTTTTTACTACCCGAGTACATTCATTTTTTAATAATGAGATGTTTTTCATGTTTACTTATAAAATGGAGATTTGTGTATTAATTGCATGAATCCTATAAAAGTACCTGCTCATGATGCGTCTCAAAGTTTATTTATGAATCAAATCGGCTTCTTTAATGCCCAAATTATTTTTAACTAAACGTTTGGTTATTCAAAGATTATTTTAAATATGTTCATGTGAAAAAAAACATGTTAATAAAAAGCCACATGATCTATGACACTTCAAAACTTATTTAGTAATTAGCTTTTATTTGAAATGCCAACACGTATTGTCTGATATTATAGCTTAATTTATAATCACAAAAATTTCGTGATATTGCCCACAACTAAACCAACTGCTTTCCTAAGTCGGTGTTTGACTCCTAACTACGGATACTTCCCATGTCAGAGAAAAACGAATAGATAGATATAACGTACTTTAACGTACATAAACAATGTAAATTTCGCTACTCATATCAACCTTTGGGTATTAATGTCTTGTCAACAGGAATGTAATAATATGGAATTATGTGTTATAGGAGGAATCAGAGGAGCATACAAATTTTCGCCACATAATTTTAACGTTTAATAATCATCACTATGTGTTATTTGCGGGTCACACTGGTAATATGTTATGAGTGATGGTATTCATCTATTCCATAACCTCTCATATATAGAATGATCCAACGAGAGATGCCACACTGACTTCCTATTGGAAGTACACAACACATTAATGACACAATCGTACGTTACTGAAACGTGATGTGGCAATAACTTGAAACGATTGCACTGAAAACCACTTTTTTTAAATAAAAACATATCCTTCTGACAACTTTTATTTACAATTTCATGTTATTGTTTTGTTGACATCAAGTCTGTCATGCTTATCTGTTCAAGTAACAAATTATGCAGGCTTGGAATAATTAAAAGAAACAATCACAGATATTACGAGTATATCAAATACTAGGTAATTTAGGTAAACACATAATTTGTTTAATTTTACAGTATTTTGTACAAAGCCTTACAAGAAAAAAAACTGATTTTTGCGTCAGGCCCAAACTAATGGATTTTTGTAGAAGTAGTTACACTTACGTTTAGCTATACAGTGTATAATAACTAAAGTGTAATCTTAATTAAATCGTATGTCTTCCATAATAATCTCTTCAATATCACTACTTATTAATCCTGCGAGGTTGCTTATTCTCCCATTACTACGTAATATTGTGTAAAATGACATCTATTTGTTCGTTGTCAAGAACAAAGTTACATAATGAGCTACTATTCTCTGCTCTGTATCAAAACGTGATTTTTTAGCATTATAATCTCTCAGATTTACAGCTGAGCCATTATGGATTTGTTTGTTTTTAAGCGTAAAGCTACATAATGTACTAGTTGTGCTCTAATCTCACGGGTATTGAAACCTAAATTATAGCGTTATAAGGTCTAAGAATTTCCTCTCATCCATTGACGGAAAACTCCTGGGGGCATAAAATTACAGTAATCATAGGTACCGCTTTTCCGTAAGCTGTATAAGCATAACATACAGAGGGGTTGATCTATACAAGGATAAAATTGAATTAATAATAAAAAAATTAATGCTTTTAACAAAATTGCCTTTATACATTAATTCTGATTACATAACACGACGCTGCTATTAAGGCTAATAACGGTTGGATGTAGAAAACCGTTGCATTATCGTAATAAAACTTGTCCTGTTAGTATGACGAGTTATATGAGCGCGTGCATTAGATCAGATCTACTTTCAGCGGTAAAATAGTGTCGTCGCCTGATATTTTAAATCCTTATGTGAAAATGTTCGTTTTCTGGTGTAATTCTGTTATTTTTGTTTTTAATATATACATCCTATTTAAGTAATATACAACTGAACAAATCCAAGCTTTTGATGGAAATATTATTTAGTAGTTTCGTTTGAATACCAATTCATTTTCTTTTATTGGAATAGAACAAAATCCCTTTTAGTTGGGAAAAGACATTGCTTTCAACTACATTTAAAAACTAGGAACACTTAGTTATATTTTAATTCAATATAAGTGCAGTATGTATATTAGTCTATAAATACGTCAGATTTAGTTGAGATATGTTTGATTACGATACACGCTTTATACAAGCCAATCTTTAAATCTATTCAGTTACTTTCGTTAGATACGTATAAGTAGTTAGAAGGAAGTGCGTAAAGGTCCCCCGATAGTACAGCAGTAAGTTTTCGGATTTACAACGCTAAAATAAGCAGTTTGATTCCCCTCGGCGGACACGGCAGATAACCTGATGTGACTTTGCTATAAGAAACACACACTTGCATAAGATCCTAAAATCAAGAATATAAGATAATTTTATTTCTTGCTTGTATTGTCATGCTGTGTTCTAGCCTGTAGAATGCATAATTTTTTTCATGATTCATGGCATGCGCATGTTTTGCTAACGTCACGACAGTACGAGTTGCAACGCTAAGCATCCCTCATGTAATGTTATTTTAAACTCTACTGACTCAGTGATAGACAACACACTACTGTATACTGGTGCAGTTGGTTAAAACAGACGACAGTTCCAGACGGCTTTTGGTTCCCTTTCAGAGAAATTACTGTATTTACATCAATTGCCACAGTTTCATTTAATGTAGTAATTTAATATTTGAGTAAAATATTGTAGTAGGTGTTATGTTTTGATCAGTCTAAAAACCTAATATATTTAGATAATGATATTTGTTTAATTTCTATAGATGGTTCATTAATGTCAATCTGTAAACCTGAAATATTAAGTTTATGATATTTCTTTAATTAATATTTGTTTGATTACTACAAATGCAATATAAAGATCAGTTTATAAACCTGTTCAATGAAGTACGATTATTACCATTTAAACAATAACTTATTTCATACATCTGATCAATGAAGTTTTCAATATTTGGCTTGTATCATTGCTATATGTACACTATCCAAGTAAGTCTAATTGTTTAGAATTTAAATCGCGGCTACTATTTAACTAGGCCTACCAGTAACTGTGTCCAACACTATTTCATTTATTTCACGGTTTCGAGGTTTTAAGTATTTTCGGGTGTGGTTATTTTGTATATTTGTTTATGTTGTCTGTTACTAAGCGCTTAGGAATTTAAAATTACATTTATATTTTCAGTTGTCAGAATAAAAAGGGTTTTAGTTATATTTCTTAATATTGTAAATATATACTGTGTTGTTGTTGTGAGTTGCATTCTTCTGTAGTAGGTATTTGTACTAGATGATAAATTCAACGATGAATGAACATCACCCTCTTCACTCGTTTTCAAAATAATGTATATATATATTCACAACAAGTTAAACGTACGTACAGCTCACTCTACATACTATAGAGATTATAGGCGTATTCATAAACACTATACATTAATGTATATAGTTATTTTCCTTATGTAAAAAAATCCCTTTAGGCCTATTAAATTGCTTTACAATTTCAGTTGAGAAGCCGAACTACTATTGCTATCATCAAACTATCCAGTATAATTTACGTACTTCATCGTTGAGTTACCACAGTTGTATCCTATAGTTTTAAACTCATTTTCTTTTGTATTTCTAATAATTGTCTGCCTACTTGTCGAATTTCACCGAGGCTAGTTCAGTTATGTTAGAACTCTCTTTGGCGAAATAAATATTCTTCTTACCTGTTTTTGTTGTATTGTTAGTTTCCTTCTAACATATTAATCGTTAGGCCTACATTAACGGTTAGGCTTTTCTCTCCCACGGCAGTTAACTTTACTTTGTCTGAGCTCCTTATCGTAACGTTACTTTCTCGTCTGCACTTCTTCCTTTGCTGTTTTTCGCTCATCTCAAACTATGTATATACTTATTATCATATCATCTGTTCACTATATTTTCTACATAACTTTCAATATTCGTCTGTTTTTCCTCTCTTAGAAAGGAACCTAAAAATAATAAAATATTCAGTCACAAAACAAACAATATTTTATATCGTGACAAGCACAGAGATAGCTTTACAAAGATATATCTGTGTTCTACTCATCACGGGTATCGAAACCCGGTTTCTAGTAGTGTACGTCCACAGACATACCACTGTGCCACTGGGGAACATAGTTGTCTTTCTCCCTTTGCAATTTTATCAATTCACGTAAATTATTCCCTTTTCAACCAATATATTTTAACAACGGCGAACCACTTGGGTGTCACCTACAATTTTAATTTTGGGCAGAAAGAGAATTATAAAATATGATCTTGACAACTCGAATGATATAACACACAAACAAATATACTCTTCAAAAAAAGAAACGCAAAAGGCAAAATTTGAGACAAATCGTTAACAAGTTTATTCCGAGTAGTTCTGTATGACATGTGTGAAACTTTGCACATTCACTGCTGAACGTTCAAAGTCTGCAAAGGCGAAGTCCACGCTCACTAGTTGAAGTTTAACGTCACTCAACGTCAATAACGAGTATGCCCCCCGTGAGCATCAATAACTGCTTGGCATCTTCTGTCCATGGAAGCGATGAGATGACGAATCACATCCCGTGGAATGGCTGTTCACTCAGCCTGCAAAGCTGCTGCAAGGTGAGGTAGAGTCCGCGGTTGAGGTTGTCACCGTCGCAGACGTCGGTCCAACTCGTCCCAAAGATGCTCGATGGGGTTTACATCTGGTGATTTGGAGGGCCAGGGAAGAACGTTGATGTTGTGGTGTCTCAAGAAGACAGTGGTGAGTCGGGCTGTGTGAGGACGGGCGTTGTCATGTTGAAAAACGTATTTGACGTTCACCATGATGGGTTGCACATGGGGCCTAAGAATCTCGTCAACGGTTGCGTACGGTCTGATCGGAAATCCTACGCAGCTCTGGTATGGTTGAGGCAGTAGACGTCGCAGTGGTGGTTCTATCCCGGGTGACGTAACCGGATGTAGCGATCTTGTGCGGGCGTGGTCACACGAAGTCTGCCAGATCGTGGACGGTCACGAGTTTTTCCATGTTGTTGGTGACGATTCCATAGCCTTGTGATGGAGCTTGGGTGGACATTCACAGCTCTGGCAACATCTGATCGAGATTCGCCTGCTTCCAAGCGACCAATGGCGTTGTTGCGTTGTGCTTCAGTCAGTCTTGGTGTAATTGTATTTCGTGTCGGTGGCTTAACACTGAGCTATGGAAACCAAGAACCCGTCACTTTTATAGGGATTTTGCACATGTTGCACTTGCAGAACATGCAGATCTCTCAAACAAATTTATTGGACACGAATGCACTTTGGCGAAAAATCCGATGTTTTCCTCCGTTTTCAAAGTGCACAACTTTTATTGTCATTTTGGTCTGACAATCAGTGCCTTAACACGTGTAACATCACATACACTGAGCTTGTAACGTTCTTACATATATTTCTCTTTAAAATAAAAAATATATCCCTTTTGCGTTTTTTTTTTGAAGAGTATATTTTGGGCCATAGAGAAATCCGGGATATTTTCTATTTAATTTAGCAGTTTAGAATAAAAATATTAATCACAATAATAAAACTACGTCTGAATACAGAAGTTATTTATACACAATTAATAATGAGCTTGTGATTATAAACGAACCATATTAAGGCACAAGCTAAATGCTCGTCATATGACAAGAAATAATGATTATTTTTTTTCTAAAATTATATCTAAATAAATGTTTTATGAACCTGTTTCCTAAAAAATGATTATAAAATAATAAGAATACGTATATGGAGGATAACTAACATATTTCTAGTATTTCAAGAAAACAGCTTTAAGAATTGCTTGATTAGAATTTTGACTTTGTATATTTTAAAATGTTCTTGCTAATGGATCCTTATAGATTGAAACATGCGAAAAAATCTAGTTTTTAAAGACATATTCCTACTTTGTGAAGTTTATGGCCCTGAAAATAATTGTGATGGTAAATGAAGTTAGTTTTATTATGAATTTCGAGGTATTGTCTTTGGACTGTCTTCTTTCTTTTGACTTTGTTAGTTGGTTGAATTGAAGAAACGAGCTTTACTTTAGGCATTTTAAAACTTTAAATGCGTTGGGGCAAAACATGTAGATAATTGTAGAATTGTAGCCGAGGATTCTGTCTAGACAAAAGTTAGTGATATTGCTTCAACGTGTCTCCAAGACCACCAAGCAAACTTACTAGGAATTTCGGCCAATAATTATGTTTTAAGTGCGCCAGCAACATCAGTCATTGGGCACACATATACTTCATTCGATTTTATTACTTATTAATATCTCTGCCAACGTACCCTCAAATCTAATTATATGCCCAAAGCAGCTCATCATCCGTTTAATATATAGAAAGTTTTAATAATTTCAAAAAAGATGAATTTATTTGTCGCGACAGCAAGCACTGTCGTTTCGTACAAGATGCGTATCGATCGATACCGCAACGGCTGAGACTGATGGCTATTCGTTTTTAAGTAGGTGGCCCGGCATGGCCGCTAGGTGGTTAGGGTGTTTGACTCTCAATCTACGCAATATTATTAGATGAGATGTACGCTATTGCTGTAATAACACATTTTGAACAGTTGCTGAACCTCTTGCGGCAACAAGTGACAACAGTGACATTTGCATCCTCATGGTAATCTCAACATCGCTGTCATATTTAATCTTCCTATGCCATATCGTTCATGAGATATCACGCATTAAATTGCGCAACTTTATAATCATCCTGTTTATTCACATCATTTGCAGGTTAATTTGTTTTTATTTCACCCATTAGCAATAGAGTAAGTTATAAAGTGAGAAAACCAACAAAATACTTTTGCCAGTACCTGAGATATAGCTCAATTTAATTCGCTGAAGGTTTTGATAAAAAGTAGTCTTTTTATCGGCATGGCCAGGTGGTTAGGGCATTCGACTCGTAATCTGAGAATCGCGAATTCTAATCCATGTCACACCAAACATGCTCGCTATTTCAGCCATAGCGGCGTTATTAAGTGATGGTCTATTCCACTATCCGTTGGTAAAGGAGTAGCCCAAGAGTTGGCAGTGGGTGGTAATGACTAGCTGCCCTTATCCTAGTCTTATACTACTAATTTAGGGACGGCTAGCGCAGATAGCCCACGTGTAGCTTTGCGCGAAATTCAAAAACCAAAAAGAAAATTTTTCGAGCTTCGGTGTCGTGATATTTTATATAAAGACGGTTATCATGCCGGACCGTTTCAAGAAGTACATTAACAATAATTAAATGGAACTTATAGTGCTTGGCTCGAAGAGTTGATTCTTTAAATACTGTTGTCAAACAACCTGAATCTTTCTAATTATTACACATTTTAAAAATATCCTCACAACTTCAAATATGATAAAACTTCACACATTGAATAAAGTGAGACTGGATCTTAATTGAGATCATCGTGGGAGTATATGGAACCATAATTAAAAAGGAAACTACCTCAACAACACTGAAGGATTCCATAGAGTTTGTGAAGAAGTTTCACACAACACTTCTTGCACGAACTGCATTAAACAGCGAAATGCTAATTCCGTGCTGGAATTGAGTTTATTACAACCACAAGTTATGCCTTACGGCACTTATAATAGATCTGAAACTATAATTTAATCGCTCGATTGTTTTTTAAACTTTTGGACAAACCTACACGATAAATGGCTATCTGCGCTTAGCCGTTCCTTGTTTTACTTTATAATCTAAATAAAAATGAGTTAGTCATTTGTACTCATTGCTATCGTTTAGGCCATTTTGTTTTTATTTTCTAACAGAGTGATTGGTCTTTGGAATGTGTTAAATACCGATGGTGAAAAGGAAGTAAAGTTAAATGAGTTTAAGAGAAAGCTTGATAAATATGAATGATAAAGGTTAATTTTAGGGTTGTTGTTTTTTAAACTTATAATAGAGGATGAAACGGACGATTGAGATGGACCAACAGGTCTCTTGTTTTCCTAAACATTATGTTATATTGAGATTTGATTATCACTCTTAAATGCATTTACTTCTCCAAAGTGTGGAGATCATTTTTATAACCACGGAATACTAAGCCATATTTAATATTTTTCATAAAATAATATTTATTACACTTTGGTGAATCAGGAAGTGTATGACGTATGTGGGGAAAAATATAGTTTTACAAAACAAAAAATCTTGAAAATACAACTTATAAGTATACATGGGAGAAACACATTGATTTGATCAATAACAATTAAATATGATTTTTTGTTTAGACTTTAAGCACAAAGACTGTCTGTGTTCTGCTCACCACGTGTATAGAAACCTGATTCTAGCGTTGTAAAATTGTAGATATTCCACTATGCCACTGGGAGTTTAAGATAAGAAACAATCAAGTGATTAAAGTAATTTCTGAACTTGTACGACGTCTCACGGTGAAGAATGTTTTGTTTGGCTTGCGTTAACTTTTAACTGGAAGGTGTATAGATCTTAGCCTTGGCGACAGCTGCAGCCCAGCAACTGATGGCCAACGTGGAGATACAACCAACTCATAGTCTGCTCGTTCCTTGTTCTCGAGAACTGACGATACTAATATCAAAGAATACTAATCATATTTAAGTTTTTTCTTCATAAAAAGCAAATACAAACAATTCACCCATCGATGAATGTAACCCTCTATATACTCAATAGGACGTTATTTGATTATAATATTCTATTCAAATGACAAATATGGCGCAATCGGTAAATAGTGCGTCATCATATTATAATATTTTAACAAAAATTATATTTTAAGAATGATGCCCACATACGTTATAAAACATTACAGTGATAAGTGGATAAATAAGTAAAAATAATCGTTTTTCTCCTAGACGTGAGAGTTTACTCTTTGCATTTCGCATAAGCGTAAAATATGTGAAATCAGAATTGATGGGTACTTGCAAAAGAATGTGACATGCATTTGGGTCTTCTCTGCGATGTGGTTTTTTTTTTTTTGTTCCAGTAAGCACACTGCACACTCGTAGACAAGAACAGGAATACCATAAACATCAATGTGTACAAGCGAGAAGACTGAATTGTTCACCAAATGATCTACTCTAATCTGACCTGATTTATTTCTTTTGTGGAATGTAGGTTGGACCATCAAGATGTTGATATGGATAATTAAATCAATGAAACGTAGTCAAGTTTCGCTTGAAATCTTCGAATAACTGTTGTAAACTTACATTTAGTGCTAAATGAAAAACTTATTATACATCGACTGTTTACACTGTTGGTTTCAAAACAAAAGTTTAAAGAATTTCTATTATAAAGTTTTATAGAGAGAAATATAAAAAACGTGAATAGTTTTAGTTAAAATAAACATTTAGTTTGAATTTCGCTCAAAGCTACACTAGGGATATCTACGCTAGCAGTCCCTAATTTAGCAGTGTAAGACTAGAGGGAAAGCAGCTAGTCATCACCACCCACCGCCTACTCTTGAGCTGCTCTTTTACCACTATTCAACGTCGCATCATAACGCCTCCACGGCTGAAAGGGCGAGCATGTTTAGTGCGATGGGGATCCGAA